>NC_142066.1:1842851-1845351 GCF_059756535.1 Pantherophis guttatus | reverse complement strand
TTACCTAGGTGGGTCATGAAACGTCTGCGAGAAAACCTCCAAACTCAGAGAGCCTCAAGGACCTCACAGTCCTTTTCCTCCTCCTCTTCCTCCCCTTCGCCCCTCCTGTTTCTCCACTTCCTCCTCCTTCTCTTTCTCTTTCTCTTCCTTCTCCTTCTCTTTCTCCTCTTTCTCTTTCTTTTCCTCTTCCTCCTCCTCCTCTTTCTCCTCCTCCTCTTTCCCCTCCCCTCCTCCTTCTCTTTCTCCTCCTCGTCCTCTTTCTCCTCCTCCTTCTCTTTCTCCTCCTCCTCCTCCTCCTCCTCCTCTTTCTCTTCCTCCTCTTTCTCCTCCTCTTCCTCTTTCTCCTCCCCTCCTCCTCCTCTTTCTCTTCCTCCTCTTTCTCCTCCTCTTCCTCTTCCTCTTTCTCCTCCCCTCCTTTCTCCTCCCTTCCTCCTTCTCTTTCTCTTCCTCCTTTCTCCTCCCCTCCTCTTTCCCCTCTCTTCCTCCTTCTCTTTCTCTTCCTCCTTTCTCCTCCCCTCCTCTTTCCCCTCCCTTTCTCCTTTTCTTTCTCTTCCTCCTCTTTCGCCTCCTGCTCCTTTCTCTTCCTCCTCCTCCTCTTTCCCCTACCCTCCTCCTTCTCTTTCTCTTCCTCCTCTTTCTCCTCCTCTTCCTCTTTCTCCTCCTCCTTCTCTTTCTCCTCCCCTCCTCCTTCCCCTCCCCTTCTCCTTCTCTTTCTCTTCCTCATCTTTCTCCTCCTCCTCTTTCTCTTCCCCTCCTCTTTCCCCTCCCCCTTTCCTCCTTCCTTCTCCTCCTCCTCCCCACAAACCCCCCTCCCTTCTAGCACTGATGATGTTACCTAGTTGGGTCCCAAAACGTCTCCAAGCTCCGAGAGCACCCAGGACCTCCCTCCCCCTGATCAGCTCCGCCATCGCTTCGCCCCCCCCTTACCAACGCTTCCGTAACCCCGTTTCCTCTCCGCAGTGCGAGCAGTGCCGCGTCCACTTCCGCCACAAGAGCCAGCTGCGCCTGCACCTGCGGCAGAAACACGGCGCCGTCACCAACACCAAGATCCGCTACCAGGTGCTGGACGGCCCATACGCCACCGTCTGCTGAGGCCGGGAATCCTTGTCGTCACAAACCACGATTGCTGGTTTCCGGGCCAGGAAGGGATCCGATGCGCCGTGTTTCGCGAACGGAGAAATTTCCCTTTGAGCCTCCCTTTTCCACGTTCCACCTTTGCGGTGCAGGTAGTCCTCGACTTACGGACGGTTCATTTAGCGACCGTCCGAAGTTACAACGACACTGAAAAAAAGTGACTTAGGCCCGTTTTTCACACTTACGACAGTTGCAACATCCCCACCGTCAAAATTCAGGTCTCCGTCATTCCCCTTTTGCGACCTTCTGACCAGCTCAGTCAATTGAGGAATGTGGATTCGCTTAAGGACCGGCTGATTCGCTGAACAGCCGCAACGATTTGCTTAACCACCGCGAGGAAGAAGAAGGTCACAAAACGGAGCGCGATTCATGTTACGGCCAGAGCGATTGGCTTAACCGTCGGGGCAAAGCAGTTGGCAAAAGTCGGACGTGACTCACTTAACGACGGCCTCGCATAGCAACGGAAATTCTGGTCCCAATTGAGGTCGTAAATCCGAGGATTGCCTGCATGTTTCCAGAAGGTGGGGAAGGGGAGGGGTCAAAAAAGACCCCCGTTATTATTGCTCCCCCGTTCTAATCTGATTCTTTCCAGCTTCGACTACAACTCCCATCTTCCCCATTGCTGGTTGGTGGGGGATGATGGGAATTGCAAGCCTAACGTTCTTGAGGGAGGCTATTCCAGAATTATCCCACCCCCTCTATTTTTGGAGAACAAGGGGAGGGGGGCTTTGAACAGGGGTTAAAACCCCCAAATTTATATCGGATTTGCCATTTTTGATTCGTTCGGTGTCGGGAATTTGAGGAGGGGGCAATATTTGCCGTGAATTTTGCTCGTTCAAAAGGCTCGTTTGAAGCCTTTTCTTGCAGGAAATTTGGGGTGGGGGGGGCAGCATTTCAGAAGCGGAAGTGGAAAGGAATGGAAAGGCAGATTTAAACCAAGAATGCTGGTTTATTTGAAAGCATTTGGGTTTGCCCAATTCACGTCCAGTAGCAATGCCCCCCCACCCCATAATACTACCCACACACACCCACTGGCCTCAAGCCCACCTTCCCAAATCGTTTGCAGAGATGCCCCCAGTTTTCTTTTCTGCCCCAAGATCAGAAACCGACGATATATTTTAACCCGGTTTGGCCCCGTCGCTTCTCACAGCCTTCCTCCAATTCCAGGGAAGCCCCTGCTGGGGACAATAGGGTTTGTAGTCCAACATACCTGGAGGTCTTTGGAGTGGTGTGGTGGCCTAGAGGCGACCCACAATCAGGGGGCCGTGAGTTCGATCCTAGGTAGAGTCAGATATTTCTCTCTCTGGGCACAATGAGAATATTATCTGCCGAACAAAACTCCGCACTGGCGACAAGAAAGGCATCC
>NC_142066.1:1755351-1837851 GCF_059756535.1 Pantherophis guttatus | reverse complement strand
TCATCTTAAATCACACTGGCTGGGGAATTCTGGGAGTTGAAGTCCACCTAATTTAAATCACACTGGCTGGGGAATTCTGGGAGTTGTAGTCCACCTAATTTAAATCACGCTGGCTGGGGAATTCTGGGAGTTGAAGTCTACCTTATTTAAATCACGCTGGCTGGGGAATTCTGGGAGTCGAAGTCCACCCATCTTCAAGCGTGCAATTTTGAAGCGGCTTGAAACCATGAGGTTCCTGCGTGCCCTCCGATCGTGCCCCCGAGCCCACCACATGAAGCTGACTCCCAATGACAGCCACACCCGAAGCCAGCTGTTCCACACCAGCTAAGAAACTTCCTGGCATTTTGAATGCTGGCTGGGCACACCCGGGTCGGACTTCCTAGCTAGCACGGATCCCTCGGACAGCTGCATCCTGTAACATGCCATGCCAGCCCGACCTGCACAGCTCCTCCCTCCTCTTCTGCGGGACCCCCTCCTCAAATCTCCAGCGTGTCAAAAGGAACGAATAAAATATGGAATATAGAATGAAACCAACCCAAGCAGAAAAATTGGCATTTTTGAGGCCAGGAAGAAACTTGTAGGTTTTGATAATTAGGGGACCGGAGGCTCAAACATACGATGGACGGTTGCAGGAACTGGGCCTGGCTAGTCCAGTGAAGAGAAGGACCAGGGGAGACAGGAGAGCATCTTCCAATATTTGGGGGGCTGCCCCAGAGAGGAGGAAGGGGGTCAAGCTATTTTCCAAAGCTGCCCTGAGTCTCTGGAGAAGGGCAGCATATAAAAATAAAAAAATAAAAATAAATAAAAATTAAAAAAAACAGTGAGAAACAATCAACCGATGGACCAGAAGTTGCCTTCAGAAGTTGTGGGAGCTTCATCCCTGGAAGCTTTCAAGAAGAGACTGGACTGCCCTCTGTCAGAAATGGTGGAGGGTCTCTTGCTTGGGTTGGGGGTTGGACTAGATGACCTCCAGGGTCCCTTCCGACTCTGTTAATCTGCAAATCTGTAATCTGTAGTCTGGAGAAATATGTTTTGCTATCATCAGTCAGCAGCCGACAACTGAATTTTTCTTTTTATTATTTTGTTTGGTCTTCCTTTCTCTCTTGTCTGCATCTCTATTTATTCTCTCTCTCTCTTTTTTTTTTTTTGCAGGAAGTGAATTCCTTTGATTTCGTTAAAAATATCTTCTCCGGAAGAGAACGAGCAAAGAGTCTCGCAGTGGGCTGAATAAACAGATCATCGGCTGCTTCCCATCTGCTTTTTATGGTCTCGTTGACCCAGAACAGTGCCGGGTGTACAGGGAGTCCATCCTCGACTTACGACCAGCATTTTTGTTGCTAAGCGAGACATTGGTCAATAAGTGAATTTGGCCCCCCGCGTTACCATTTTTCTTGCCAGGGTGGGTTAAGCGAGTCACCGTGGTTATTAAACGAGTCACACGGTTGTTAAGTGAATCGGGCTTCCCCGTTGATCTTTGCTCATCGGAAGGTCATAAAAAGGGGATCGTGCGACCCTGCGACCGTCGTAACTATGAGTCGGTCGCCAAGCGTCTGAATTTTGACCGTGGGGATGTTGCAACGGTTGTAAATGCGAGGACCGGTCATCAGTGACTTCTTTCCGTACTGTTGCAACACGGAATGGTCACTAAGCGAACGGTGATAAGTCGGGGAGTACCTGTCTTGTGACGTTTATTGTGACAGCAGGGATGTTGGCAACGGTCGTAAGTGAATGGGTGATTATTCCCTCTGCTGGTCACAAGGGCTGTTTGCACATTTGTCAGAGCAAAATATGTGGTCGATTGCAAGCTGGAGCCCTTCCCCTCCAAGAGGATTGCAGAAAATAAGTCTAATTCTGTGTTGTTTTTTTGCAGCACAGAAAGCTGCAAGGATTTCAACTTCCCAAATTCTCCAGCCATCCTGCTTTTTTCTCCCCCCCCTCCCCCAAAATTGATTGGGATAAAAAGTGACCAAGCCGGTGATTGATTTACTTGTTAGGTCGGTCTCCTGCCAGACATTCCTGCTTGGTGTGGAACGTGGTGTTTTAAAATCCATGTAAATAAATAAATGCATTCGGGAGCAAAGGGCAACACAGCAATCCCTCCCCAGCAATTCGTAGGTTGAACGGAAAACCGATGAACAAAATCAACTATTAGAAATCCATAGGCTGGACTAGGTCAATGCATTTCGACGGAGCCAACTTTAAAACGTGGACTTCAGTTCCCAGAATTCCCCAGCCGGCCACAAATTCTGCCCCCTCCCCCCCGCCAGACGGAAATGTTAAGGGTCAAGGCAGCAGGTTCAAGTCCGGCTCTGATCTGCCAGGGAAGACAAGAGCCGGCTTTGTTTGGGGTGGGGGGCTCCCTCGGAAGGAATCCTGGCCTGGGTTTCAGATTTTAATGTTGGGCTTAATGCTCTTTTTACTCCGGTGTTTATACTGGTTTATTGTTTTGGGGGTGAGATGTCCAGAGTCACTTAGATGAGATGGGCAGGGTAGAACTTGGAAGGATGGATGGATGGATGGATGGATGGATGGATGGATGGATATAGCTAGATAGCTAGATAAAAATGGATGAATATGATAGATAGATAGATAGATAGATAGATAGATAGATAGATAGATAGATAGATTAAAATGGATGAACGATAGATAGATAGATAGATAGATAGATAGAATAAAATGGATGAATATGATAGATAGATAGATAGATAGATAGATAGAATAAAATGGATGAACGATAGATAGATAGATAGATAGATAGATAGATAGAATAAAATGGATGAATATGATAGATAGATAGATAGATAGATAGATAGAATAAAATGGATGAATATGATAGATATAGATAGATAAAATGGATGAATATGATAGATAAAAATGGATGAATATGATAGATAAAATGGATGAATATGATAGATAGAATGGATGAATATGATAGATAGATAGAATGGATGAATATGATAGATACGTAGATAGATAGATAGATAGATAGATAGATAGATAGATAGATAGATAAAATGGATGAATATGATAGATAGATAAAAGGATGAATATGATATATAGAATGGATGAATATGATAGATAAGATAGAATGGATGAATATGATTGATAGATAAAATGGATGCATATGATAGATAGAATGGATGAATATGATGGATAGATAGATAGATAGATAGATAGACAGACAGACAGACAGACATATGGATGATAGACAGAGAGAAAGATAATAGACAGATGGATAGATGATAGACTGACAGATAGATAGTCCAAAAGAGAGAAAGATGATAGACAGGTGATAGATGGGTAGATGGATGGATGGATCTATCGATAGAAAGAAAGATAGATAGATAGATAAATGATAGATAGATAGATAGATAATGATACATATATGGATAATAGACAGACAGACAGATATATGGATGGATGGATGGATGGATGGATGGATGGATGGACGGGTGGTAGACAGACAGACAGACAGATAGAGGGAGGGAGGGAAGGAAGGCACCCAGGCAGGCAGGCAGGAAGAAGTGAGGAAGGATGGCGGAAGGAAGGAAGGAAGAGGAAAGAAGGAAGGGAGGATAGAAAGGATGGAAGGAAGGAAGGAGGACAAGAGACATAGAGGGAGGAAGCAAGCAAGGAAGGAACGAGACAGGACGGGAGGGAGAGAGGCAGGGAGAAAAAGAGAAAGGAAGGAAGGAAGGAAGGAAGGAAGGAAGGAGAGAAGGGGAAGGAAGGAAGGTAAGAGTGGAGGGAGGGAGGAGGGAAGGAAGGAAGGAAGGAAGTCACCTTGCATTCTGAGGGCGGCAGGTGAGCCCCCACCCACTCACTGTCGCCCCTTTTTCCCTTTCCCTTTGCTTCCCATCCCCCACGAGTCGACCCCCCACCCCAGCAGATCCTCAGTGCGGCTGCGCCGTTTCTCACCGCCTCCCCCCCCCCACCATAAGGAAAGGATTCTTGGACCGCAATGAACGAGACGGAGTGGGAGGGGGCGTGGCTTCTGGCCCAGGCCCCGCCTCCTCGGGCTCCTGCAACATTGTAGCCGCCGCCGCTTCCTTCCTTCCTTCCTTCCTAAGCAGCTGGGGCTGCAAAGGGGGGCGCCAGGTTGGAGACCCCCCCCCGGTAAGCAAAGGGTTGGGGGGGGCGAGGGCACAGGTGTTGGGCATCGGATGCTGCACCTGCTGGGCTTTTTTTGAGGGGGGGTAGATGTGGTCCATGGGGGGGGAGCATGGGGTTTGCCTTTGAGGATGCTCAGGAGGGAGGGGGGCCCCCCAAATCCCAGAAGCTCTTCCTGGATCCCTGCCCAGGTTGGAAGGACCGAGGGGGGCTGTTTTACTCGCTCTTACCCCCCCCCTTCCTCCCCCCCCCCCAACCCCCCCAACCAGGACTAATCTGCTTGCAAAATGCAAAGCTGGGGCTTCCCAGATCCTGCAACGGGGGTGCAGGTGCCATGGGGGGCGAGAGAGAGAGAGAGAGAAAGGGGGTCCAATTGCAGCCGAGGGGAGAGCACTTTGCACGTCCTCAGAGGCCCCCTTGCTGGGCGAGAGGCTGGCCACAGAATACCCCAGATCCTCCCACCCTATTGCATTTTCATTCCTTCCCTCCGGGGGGTGGGTACCCCAAAAATAGAGGCCAATGCCAAATCTTAAAAGCGCCCCCTCCCCAAATCTTCACATCTTACAGAAGAGGGTTGCTAAGCAGGATTATTAGGGGGTCTTTGCAAGTTTTTTTCCCTTTGCATTCGCTCAGTCTCACTTTGAGAATGAGAGGGAGAATGGGGGGGGGGGCAGGAGTTTTCTGGGTACTTCAAACCAAACCTGGAACCTTCTACTAACCAGGTTAATGGGCCTGTCCTGCAGGGTTAGGGTTCAAACTAGTCAAGGTGGAGGCCACAACTTTTGCCATCAATGTCCGGCCTGTTTGGTGACCCACCTGGGGAAAAAAATAAATAAACAAATGGCTGCCATTTTGACTTTTTTGACCTAAGCTGCACAAAACTAAAAGAGAGAAACGCAAACCACAGAAAGCCAGAGAGAAAGAAAGGAAGGAAGGAATTAAAGAAAAAGAAAGAAAGAAAGAAAAGAGTAAAAAGGGTAGAAAAGAAAGGAAGAAACAAAAAGGGAGGAAGGAAGGAAAGGAAGGAAAGAAAGAAAGAGAAGGGAGGAAGGAAGGAAAAGAAAGAAAAGGAGAAAAGGTGAAAAAGAAAAAGGGAAGGAGAAAAGGAAGGAAGGAAGGAAAGAAAGAGAAGGGAGGAAGGAAGGAAAAGAAAGAAAAGGAAGGAAAAAGTGAAAGAAAGAGAAAAAAGAGGGAAGGAGAAGGAAGGAAGGAAGGAAGGAAAGAAAAAAGAGAAGGAGAAAAGGAAGGAAACAAAGGGGAAGGAAGGAAAAGAAAGAAAAAAAGAAAAAGGAAGGGAGAAAAAGAAAGCAGAAAAGAAAGGAAGGAAAGAAGGAAGGACGAAGGAAGGAAGGAACAAAGAAAGGAAAGAAAAAAAGGCAGGGAGAAAAGGAAGGAAAGAAAGTGAAAGAGAGAAAAAAAGGAAGGAGTAAAGGAAGGAAGGAAGGAAACAAAGGGGAAGGAAGAAAAAGAAAGATAAAGGAAGAAACAAAAAGGGAGGAAGGAAGGAAAGGAAGGAAAGAAAGAAAGAGAAGGGAGGAAGGAAGGAAAAGAAAGAAAAGGAGAAAAGGTGAAAAAGAAAAAGGGAAGGAGAAAAGGAAGGAAGGAAGGAAAGAAAGAGAAGGGAAGAAGGAAGAAAAAGAAAGAAAAGGAAGGAAAAAGTAAAAGAAAGAGAAAAAAGAGGGAAGGAGAAGGAAGGAAGGAAGGAAAGAAAAAAGAAGGAGAAAAGGAAGGAAACAAAGGGGAAGGAAGGAAAAGAAAGAAAAAAAGAAAAAGGAAGGGAGAAAAAGAAGGCAGAAAAGAAAGGAAGGAAAGAAGGAAGGATGAAGGAAGGAAGGAACATAGGAAAGAAAAAAAGGCAGGGAGAAAAGGAAGGAAAGAAAGTGAAAGAGAGAAAAAAAGGAAGGAGTAAAGGAAGGAAGGAAGGAAACAAAGGGGAAGGAAGAAAAAGAAAGATAAAGAAAGGAAGAAAGAAAAAGAAAGAAAGAAACCCAGATTCAGACAAACCCTTCCATCGATTTTGGAATTTAAACCCAATTTTCTCTCATTTCCCCCCGTTTCTTCTTGCCCCCCCCCCCCGTCCCTCCAAGGATCCATGCTGGTCCGGAGAGCCGTCGTCCCAGCCCCTCCGGATGGGGGCTGGGGCTGGGTGGTGGTCTTGGCTGCCTTCCTCCAGTCCGCCTTGGTCTTCGGCATTCTGCGTTCCTTCGGCGTTTTCTTCGTGAAGTTTGTGGCTCATTTCCAAGAATTGTCCGGACGGATCTCCTGGATCACTTCCATTGGGATCGCCGTGCAGCAGTTTGCTAGTGAGTTATTGGGAGGGGGGGAGGCAGGAGGATTACGGGGGGCGGGGGGGGATGCAGGATGCAACTGGCATTTATTCAACCCCAACAACTGTCCGCCTACCACGCGGGGACCTCCAGACTTGGCAACTTTAAGACTTGTGGACTTCAACTCCCAGAATTCTGTGTGCTTCTCAGTCTCAGGCTAGGGAATTCTGGGAATTGAAGTCCACAAGTCTTAAAAGTTGCCACTTTGGAGACCCCAGGCCTCCAAGACAGTGCTTCTCAGCCGGTTTAAGGTAGGTAGACTTCAACTCCCAGAATTCTCTGCATTTCTCTGTCTCAGGCTGCGGAATTCTGGGAGTTGAAGTCCACAAATTGAAGATTGCTGGCTGAGGAATTCTGGGAATTGAAGTCGACAAGTTTTAAAAGTTGCCAGGTTTGGAGACCCCGGGCCTCCAAGACAGTGCTTCTCAGCCGGTTTAAGGTGAGTGGACTTCAACTCCCAGAATTCTGGGTGCTCCTCAGTCTGAGACTAGGGAATTCTGGGGATTGAAGTCCACAAAATTGAACATTGCTGGCTGAGGAATTCTGGGAATTGAAGCCCACAAGTTGTCGGAGACCCTGGGCCTCCAGGACAGTGGGTTTAAGATGGGTTGACTTCAACTCCCAGAATTCTGTTGCTTCTCAGTCTGAGACTAGGGAATTCTGGGAGTTGAAGTCCAAAAGACTGAACATTGCTGGCTGAGGAATTCTGGGAATTGAAGTCCATAAGTCTTAAAAGTTGCCAGATTTGGAGACCCCGGGCTCCAGGACTATGCTTCTCAGCGAGTTTAAGGTGAGTGGACTTCAACTCCCAGAATTCTGTGCGTTTCTCCATCTCAGGCTGCGGCATTCTGGGAGTTGAAGTCCACACAAACTGCTAAGCTTGAGAAACTACAGGGGGCATGCAATGACCTGAGAATCAGGTATCAGTATAAGAACCAAGGACAGCTTCGGCCTAGGGATAGTCCTCATCTTATGACTGCAATTGAGACAAGAATTTACATAGCTAAGCAAGGTTTGTCGTTTTTTTTCAGGTCCGGTGGGAACTGCCCTGAGTTCCCACTACGGAGCTCGGCCCGTGGTTATGGTTGGTGGGTTTCTGTCCGGCCTGGGTCTCCTGTTGGCATCGTTTGCTACCCGGTTGGTGCATTTATACCTCAGCATTGGGCTCCTTTCAGGTACGTGGTTAGAAACGCCGCGGTTTCTTCGTGGCCCAATTATTGCCGTGAAATTTTCCCGCTCTTCAAAAAATCCCGAATCCTTTTGCAAAGGCACCGTCGCTAAGTGAGGCCCTTTCACTTTCAAATCACTGTTCCTTAAGCTCGGCAGCTTTAAGATGGGTGGACTTCAACCCCCAGAATTCCCCGACACCAATGCATTCCTTTCGATACGGAGACGCCTGTTGTGGCCTGCTTACTCTCTTCTAATCCCTTCCTCTGCGATCTCTGAATTCTGGAAATTGAAGTCCACCCGTCTTTCTTTAAGCACGCTGGCTAGGGAATTCTGGGAGTTGAAGCCCACTTGTTTTAAAAAGCATGCTGTGTGGGGAATTCTGGGAACGGAAGTCCACCCCTTCAATTGAGAAACTATGCTGTAGAACGGTGATGGTGAACCTTTTCTTCACTCGGGGAAAAAGTCGCGTGGAAACGTCACGTCCACGCTCGACATGGCCGCGCTATGGAAAAGCCAAACTTCCGGGGTCCAGCGCACACGCGTGCCTGACGATCAGCTGGCTGGCGGGCATGCACACACCGGTTTTCGGCACTGCCGCGTGCGCGAAGCACAGCTGATCATCGCGTGCTCATTCACGTCAGAATCCCGGAAGACAAACAGGCAGGGCCGCGCGTGCTGGGCGACACAGCTTAGCACGCGTGCCATAGGTTCACCGTCACGGCTGTGGAAGACCTTCAGCAAAGTTTTAGCTGAACAGGGAAGCTGGAGGCAGTGTCTGATTTCGTTGCAGGGTTCGGCTGGGCCTTGGTCTTCACGCCATCCGTGGCCTCCGTGGCTCGCTATTTCAAGAGGCGCCGTACCCTGGCTACCAGTTTGGCCTTCACCGGCGTGGGAATCTCCTCCTTCGCTTTCTCGCCTCTCTTCCAATTCCTCATGGACACCTACGCCTGGCGGGGAGCCCTGATGATCGTGGCCGCCATGTCCTTCAACCTCGTGGTCTGCGGCGCCCTGATCCGGCCCCTGACCCTGAAGGACGACGTGTCCCCTGGAAAGCTGACGGTCTCCAATCTCTTCGGCCTGCAGCTGCTTTCCCACTGCCCATTCATGCGGTTTGTGGTGGCCATCACCTTGGTCAACACAGGTTATTTCATCCCCTACGTCCACCTGGTGGCCCGGGCACGAGAACTGGGCTTTGACGAATACCAGGCTGCCTTCCTGATGTCCCTCACGGCCGCGGCTGATCTTTGCGGTCGCCTCTTCTCCGGCTGGCTAGGCAGCTGCAGGTCGTCGCGGTTGATCCACCTGCTGGTGGCCTGGACTTTCTTGACGGGCATCTCCTTGTTGCTGATCGCTTGGGGTCACACCTACCCGCTCCTCGTGGCCATCAGCCTCGGCTACGGATTCTTCTCGGGAGCCCTGACGCCCGTGGTCTTCTCCATCGTTCCGGAGATCGTGGGCATCGAGAACATCTTCAGCGCCATGGGGTTGTTGCAGATGATCGAAAGCATCGGGGGGCTCTTGGGGTCCCCCCTGTCGGGTAAGTGACACAGTCTGTTCTGTCCCAGGTCTCCAAACACCACAGAACCTCTGAAATGAACTCAAAGATTCGTTTATTAGGAGCGCCGGCAGCCCCGGCAAAAATATTTCTCTCTCACCGCCAGCTAACAAGTCCGTCCGTCTGGGAGATGAAGAGTTGTCTGCCACACCTATTCATCTCCACCCCCTGGTGTCAGGTTTCGAGGTCGTCTCAAATAAATTGCATTTCAAACAAAGTCTTTGAAGAAAAACTCCCATTTATTAAGCACGACATTCTAACTCCGACTCATCGCAGCCAACACTGACTTCCTGACCCAAAACCCTCCCTTTCCTTTCCCCACTCTCCTGCACTCATTGGCCATCTTCCAAGTCACTCTACCCCTAACCTACTGCTCTAGCTCAAAGGAATTTCCCCCCTCCCATCCCATCTCCTAGGGGATATTATCTCCAGGGAAAATAAGTAGGTGAAAAGTCAAACGTCCCTTTCCAGACGCCTCCGCTTCTCCTTCTTATGTCAGCACTAGGGTAACTGCAGCTTGAAGTGCTGACACCTGCCTTTAATTCCCAAAGCTAGGGAGGGGCTTTGCTAGCAGCAGTGGCTATTCCGTCCCGAGGACTGGCCCATAGATTTCCACTGCTCTCCTCTCCTCTGCCTTCTGTGCATCCGCACGTCAGGCACTGGACCCAGCTGTTCCTCCTCTTCCTCATCAGTCACCTCCAGACCTAGAGGCTGTTGACTCCCCATTGGAGGGCTGATGAACGGCCCAGGCTCCGCCTCTCTCTCTCTCTCTTTCTCTCTCTCAGCACAATTGTGGGCGCACGTCAGAACTCGTTCTTCTTGTTTCCGCTGGTGTTGCAGGGATCCAGGTCAAAGGGGAAAGCAGATTTTTATCGTGTTGAGATGTCGGCGGGACAGCGCTGGAGGAATTCTCCAATGTTGTCGGGCGGACCCGTGGGAAACAGAGATGGCTAGGTCCTTACCGCCAATGTCTGATCCCATGTCACATGGTGGTTTGTTTCCGGCTTCAGGCAATGGAGCAGGGGACGAGACCCCTTAGGACATTGCCTGCAGAAAACAGGAAGCAGATCAGGGTAAGGGTCCCGACGCGTGCTGACACTGTCCAACATGGGTGGAAAAGAAAGGAGAATATTGGTAGCTCGGGGTTGAAATGAGGTTGCTTGATGCTCTCTGAGCTTGGTGGTTTTCTTGCAGTGTTGCTGGCACTGATGATGTTACCTAGTTGGGCAATGAAACGTCTACAAGAAAACCACCAAGCACCAACCAACGACCCCTCAGAGGTGGGGAAGCACTTCTCCTCTCTCGTGTCCATCAAAAGCTGGCCAGCAATATTGTTTCAAGTGTCCCGGATCTTCTCTGGAGGATTACGATAATCCAGAAGATCCAGTGCACGTTGAGTTGTGTGATTTCCCCCGGCTGAAAAGTTTTGCGGCTAAAACCCCTCGCCTCCGCTCCAGGTGTGGAGCTCGGAAGATGCAGAAGCTCCTGAGATGCCTGAGGGGACGTCTGGTGGACGTAGCGAGGTGGTTTGTGAGCCTGGGGATTTTGAGGAAGGAGGAAAGGAGGAGCCATTTTGGCTCTGCTGCGTGGAGGTTGGATCCCTGCCCTACTTGGAGAATATTAGCAGCCACGGAAAGGACTCGGAGTTGGCTTGGGGCCACGTGGTAGTCTGTAGTTCCTTTTGAAGCCAAGAGAGACACCCAAGTTTCTTTTAAGAGTTCATCCGGTTAACGCCCAGACTTCTTAAAGTCTGGATTTATCAAAATTAAAGACTAGGAAGTAGGAAGTAGGAAATTTTGGGCCGAGTTGTTGTAGATTACAACTACAACGCGGCCCCAAATTTCCGATGCTAAGCAGGACAGTGAAATGGGCCCTTTGGCTCCGTTTCTACGACTTTTCTGGCCGCCCTCATTACATGAATCGCTGCCGTTATTAAGCGAGTCGTGTGGTCCTTAAGTGAATCCGGCTCCCCCCCCCATTGTCTTGGCTGGACAGAAAGTCGCCAAAGGGGGATCGCGCGACAGCCCCCACCACCACTCCCGGGACGCTGCGACCGTCGTAAATAGGAACCATCCAAATTTTTGATCACGGGACCGCGGGGATGCCGTAACGGTCGCAAGTGTGGAAAAACGGTCCGAAGTACCTTTTTTTCAGTGCTGCGGTGACTTCGGTCACTAAACGGATTGTTGTAAGCTGAGGACTGCCTGTACTTAGAAGTAGTTGAACCTCCTTGGCTGCTAAAGACCAGCATTTTCCCATCTGGGGTTGGGGTGTCTTTAAGTGGCACTGCACCCCTCCAAAGAAACAGCTTGTAAGTCACTCTTTTCAATGCCGTTGTAACTTGGAACGGTCACTAAATGAGGATTACCTGTACTGGATCTGTCCAGCCTCATTGGGCCCATTTTTGGGAGAGAGAGGTGTCTTCCTTGGGTCCTGCATGACCTTAGACTCCAAAATTTGTCCCTTCTCCGTCCCCCGTTTTGTGTGGATCAATGATCAGTGGGAGCTGGACTAGATGACCTCCCAAGGTCCCTTCCAGCTCGGTTAATCTGACTGACTGAATCAATCAGAATAGAGCTGGAAGGGACGTTAGAGGTCTTCTAGTCCAGCTCCCTGCTCAAGCAGGAGACCCTATATACCCGTGATGGCGAACCTATAGCACGCGTGCCAGAGGTGGCACGCGTAGCCATATCAGTGGGCACACCAGCTCAGCTCTGGTGCGCACGCGCGGGCCCGCCAGCTGATTTTCGGGCCTTCTGGGCCCACCAGAAATAGGGAAACAGGCTGTTTCCTGCCTCTGGAGGGCCGGGTGGGGGGAGGCCCGTTTTTCTTTCTCACCTGGCTCCAGATCCTCTCTATGCATCTGGGGAGGGCGAAAACAGCCTTCCCCACCCCTTCGGAGGCCCAAAACAGCCTGTTTCCCAACTTCCGGTTGGACAAGAAGTGACGTTTTTTGCTTTTCCCCAGACTGCAGAGACTCCATCGCGTGCCAGGAGCAGGGGGGGGGAGAGGGAGTTGCGCACGCATGCGCAGGGCGCATAGAATTATGGGTGAGGGCAGACACGTGCGCGAACCACCACCCCTCCTGGCACATGATGGCAAAAAGGTTTGCCTTCACTGCCATATACCATTTCAGACAAGTGACTCTCCAGTCTCTTCTTCAAAACATCCAGAGCAGCCTCAAATTTCTGGTGGCGAGCTGTTCCACTGGTGAATTGATCTGGGATTATAGAATAACAGTGTCAAGTTTCGAGGTCGTCTCAAATAAATTGCATTTCAAACAAAGTCTTTGATAAAAACTCCCATTTACTGAGCACGACATTCTAAATCCTGGCTCATTGTAGCCAACACTGACTTCCAGACCCAAAACCCTCCCTTTCCGTTCCCCACTCCCCTGCACTCATTGGCCATCTTCCAAGCCACTCTACCCCTAATCTACTGCTCCAGCTCAAAGGAATTTCCCCCCTCCCATCCCATCTCCTAGGGGATATTATCTCCAGGGAAAATAAGTAAGTGAAAAGTCAAACGTCCCTTTCCAGACGCCTCCGCTTCTCCTTCTTATGTCAGCACTAGAGTAAATGCAGCTTGAAGTGCTGACAAACAGAATAAGAGAGTTGGGAGGGACCTTGGGAGGTCTTCTAGTCCAACCCCCTGCTCAAGCAGGAAACCTTATAACATTTCAGACAAATGGCTGTCCAATCTCTTCTGAAAAGCCTCCAGTGATGGAGCCACCCACAACTTCTGGTGGCAAGCTGTTCCGCTGGTTAATTGTCCTCACTGTCAAGAAATTTCTCCTCAATTCCAGTTTGCTTCTCTCCTTGATTCGTTTCCATCTGTCGTTTCTTGTCCTGCCTTCTGGTGCTTTGGAGGATAATTTGACCCCCTCCTCTTCTTTGGGGCAGCCCCTCAAATACTGGAATGCTGCTATCATATCCCCCCCTAGTCCTTCTTTTCATTAAACTAGCCAAATCCTGCAG
This sequence comes from Pantherophis guttatus, assembly GCF_059756535.1. Lineage (NCBI taxonomy): Eukaryota > Metazoa > Chordata > Lepidosauria > Squamata > Colubridae > Pantherophis > Pantherophis guttatus. The sequence continues at coordinate 1,824,712 of NC_142066.1, read as the reverse complement.
CTGTTCTTCGTATGTTTTTAATCTCCAGGCTTTTAAATCATCTTAGTTGCTCTTCTCTGCACTTTTTCCAAAAGTCTCAACGTCTTTTTTGTAACGCGGGGACCAAAAACTGGGTACAGAATTCCAGGCGTGCAGAATTCCAGGTGTGCAATATTCCAGGTGTGGTGATGTCTAAGTTGGTTGGTCCACACGGCTACGGGTGGATGGAACTTCCCGCCGCCGTTCACCCTGAATTACCTTCTGGCGCGGCTTCATGATCGGCTGTTTTCTTTCAGGTTGGCTGCGAGATCTCACCGGCAACTACACGGCCTCCTTCCTCGCCGCCGGCTCCTTCCTTTTGGCCGGGAGCCTCGTCCTGACGACGGTGCCCAATTTCTCCCCCTGCCTGACCCCGCCGGATTGGCACGATGCCCGGCTTGGCAGGGAGGCCGGAGATGACAGCCACTTGACCACGGTGGCTGCCGCAGACATCTCTCCCGAAAAGTGCCCGGGGGGGCCGGCGGCCGAGCAGACCCCCATGAAGAGCTGAGTGGCCGCAGGAATCCAAAGGTGGCCATCAATCCAGAACGGAGATGGACCAGAAACACACGCGTGTGGGTGTAATTGCGTGTGTAAATGTGCGTGCAAGAACGAGGGGTTATTCGCCGCAGCGACATAAAACCACGTGTCGCTACAGATTTATCTACCGGTGCCTTAAACCAAGGATCTCCAAAAGTGGCCCCTTTAAGACTGGTGGACTTCAACTCCCAGAATTCTCTGCTGGCTGGGGGATTCTGGGAGTTGAAGTCCTCAAGCCTTAAAGGGGCCGAACTTGGAACCTCCTGCCTTAAACCTCTTTTATCTGCAAAAGAGCGGGTTTTTAGGAAAATCGAACCCGGAACGCGGAAACGAATGCCTTCTGTTCAACTGGGCAACCCGACGGGCGCAGACTCATGATGCCAGTCTCGATGGACTCCCTAGCCCCTCCTCCACAGCCCTGGGATGAGATGGCCTTTGTCTTGCTACCAGCTTTCTCTGTAGGGATCCTGTTTCAAATGGATCTTCCCTTGATTGTCTTGGGATGGAAAGGGGGGGGCGCTTCACTGGGGCCCTTGTGGGCGTCCGCCCACAGCAAGACCCTTCCCCCCCAAAACTGCCCCCATTAGCCAAATGTGGGAGTAGTCCCTGGGATTGGAGAGGTTAAAATCCAGCCGGGGTGGCCAAATCTCTCAGCCGAAACCTGCCTCAGCCACCTCGGTTCCTGCCACTCTCAGCAATGGGGACATGCTCCGTTTGGGTCCAAGCTGCCCCATGGCTTAATTCCCCCTTCTTCTCCTGAAATATTCCCTGCAGAAATTCCCTTGTCCAAATTCCTTGCACAAATTCGCTTGCACAAATTCTCTTGTGCAAATCCCTTGCACAAATTTGCTTGCACAAATTCCCTTGCACAAATTGGTGAGTCTTAGATCTTCTCCTTGATAGCCGAACGTTCAGCCTCAGAGGAGGAAGTCCGCAGGGAATCCAAGCCGCCAAGATGGCGTCCACACGGGGCTGCCATTTTGACTTTTATGACCTCCCCGCAGCCACCTCTTGCACCCTTCTCCCAGCTATCCCCCCCCTTTCCCGGTCTGTTTCTTCCTTCCTGCCAGATTGATGGGGCTGCTGCCTTGGGGGGGGGGGGGCTTCTCGAAGTGGGGGGGCAGGGCCTGCATTTGGGGGGGAACGGCCTCTGCTGAGGCTATTTGGAAACTCACACTGGGGTGGCGTGGGGTTCCCCTCTCAAGTTGTGGACTTGTGCAAAATGCACCCCTTCTCTTATGCATCCTCGAGGGGACCCTCGGATGTCCCCCCCGCTACCCATCTCCCCTCCATTAATGGCACCGAATTCTACGCCAAGGCTTAGCAAAGGAACAGAAACGTCGAGGTCCAAGTGCCAACTATCGGTGCCCAGCAGGGGGCAATCTGGGTGTATTTGATTACCTATCCCATAATCCCCAGCTAGTACACCTACGCTACAACGGCTGGGGGGGGGGAGGCAATGTGTGATATTGTTTTAGTCTGTTTTAGTCCGGCGTTTTTCAATCTCATCGCGTTGTACGACGGGTGGACTTCCACTCCCAGAATTCCTCAGCCAGCCTAGGATAACGACGAACTGGGGGCATTCTGGGAGTGGAAGTCCACCCGTCTTAAAATGGCCAAGGTTGCAAAACGCTGCTTTAGTCTTTACACGTCTGTAACTTTACATGTCTGTGTGACACATCGCCTGTGGAAAAAACAGGTTTGCAAGTATTTCCGTTCATTTTAACCTTTTTGTAAAAACTCTTGGAATAAAATGACAAGCAAAATCAGTGTGAAATCGGTTTGCACGAGTGGTTATTTTATAGCTGGTTGTGTTTTATTGGTCAAGAAACAACAGACAACAGGTAGTCCTCGGCTTACAACCACAATGGACCACCTCCCCCGCCCCAAGCGTACCTTGTTAAGTGAGTTTTGTCCCATTTTACGACTTTTCTCGGCCGCATTTGTTCAGTGAATGGCTGCAGACGTTAAACGGGTAACCCGGTTGTTAAGTGAATCTGGTTTCCCCCTATGGACTTTGCTTGTCAGAAGGCCGCAAAAGGGGAATCACGTGATCCCGGGACACTGCAGCCATCGTAAATATGAGTCAGTTGTCAAGCGTCTGAATTTTGACCCACGTGGCCTAACGTCGTAAGTGTGAATAACGGTCGTAAGTCACTTTTTTCACTGCTGCTGTAATTTTGAACAGTCACTAAGCGAGCTGTTGTAAGTTGAGGACTACCTGTAGCACAATTCGAAGAACAACCACATCTCCAATCCTGGGAAAATTTGAGTTCTGGATTCAAATCTTCGAATCAGCCCAAATAGTGTCGTAAATTACACATCCAGGAAGAGTTTTGGGGATGCCACCCAGCTACGCCCCAACACCGGATAGGAAAATACTTTTCTTTAGCAGCCGTGGGGGTTTGACTACTACGTACAGGCAGTCTTCGACTTATGACCGTTCATTTAGTGACGAAACTTACAACGGCACCAAAAAATAGTGACTTACGACTCTTTTTCACACTTACGACCTTTGCAGCATCCCGCCGGTCACATAAAGTTTGGACGCTTGGCAACTGACTCGTATTTACGACGGTCGCAGTGTCCTGGGGTCTCGTGATCCTTTTTTTGTGACCTTCTGACGAGCAAAGTCAATGGGGGGAGGGGGAAGCTTAACAACCGTGTTAGTAACTTAACAACTACACTTAGCAAGGAAGTTGGTAGGTAACATGGGGCGAAGCTCACTTTGCAACCATCTTGCTTAGCCATGGAAATGTTGGGCTCCCTTATGGTCGTAAATCGAGGACTCCCTGCATTCTAGCAGATTTCAGTTTTCCATAATTCCACTGGCCACGAGTTATGGTGCCGGTCGCTCTTTGGGAAAGCGGTTTTGTCAACCTGAAGACGGGAGGACAGCCTGTGGAGCGTTGCCCTCTGCACGTTCTCAGAGGCTCTCTCTCCTCATCCGTCTTGCCTTGCTGGGTTTCCGGTGTGGGAATGGCAGGACGGGAGGGTTGGAGTTCCTGATTTTGCCAGCTTGCAGAGACCTTTAGCTCAGGGGTGTCAAACTGGATTTCTTGGAGGGCCGGATCAGCATTATAGTTGTTCTCCAGCTGGGGGGGAAGTGGGGAGGAGATGGGGTGGACGGCCTCCTGCAGCTGGTCCCGCCAGGTGGATCTAAACACCCTGTGGGGCAGATCCGGCTTGCGGGCCGTGAGTTTGACACCCCTGCTTTAGCTAAAGAATCATCAAAAGAGGAGGAAGGGTATCTCCAGGTTGAACTGTGCTGTCAAGCTGGACCCATAATTCCTTCAATTCCCCCCCTCCCCAAAAATCTGGTCATCGAAAGAGGGATCCTCCTTGCCTCTGGGCCGCAAAACGGAAAATTCACGTGGAAAAAAAGGGACAACCGAGCAACCTAGGTGGCTTTGTTTATAAGTCTCAGGTCAAGCACAAACCGCTTTCCTACCTTGATCCCTAATGCAGGGAGTCTTTGCCTTGCGACCGTTCATTTAGTGGCCGAAGTTACAACGGCGCTGAAAAAAAAGCGAGTTGGGATGTTTTTCACGCTTGCTGTTCACCCCACGCTCACGTGATCAACATTCACAGTTCGTTTAGCGACTGAACTTACAACGGCACTGAAAAGAGTGAGTTACGATCGTTTTTCGCATTTTAAGACCGTTGCGGCGTCCCCCGTGGTCACGTGATCAAAATCCACACGCTTGGCCATCGACTCCTATTAAGGACGGTCGCATTGTCCCGGGGCTCCCGGGATCCCCTTTTGTGACCTACTGACAAGCCATTGGCTCCATCTTACGACCTTCCCTGCCACAGTTCTTAAGTGAAGCACCGCGGTTGTTAAATTGATAGTACGGTCGTTAAGTGGATCTGGCTTCCCCCATTGCTTGTCAGGAGGTCGCAAAAGCGGATCCCGTGACCCACCGCAACCATCATAAGTACATGCCAGCTCCCAAACATCTTGAGTTTCGATCACGTGACAAACAGCCATAAGTCTCTTCTTTCGGTGCCGTTGTAGCTCCAGACGGTCACTAAAAGGACGGTTGTAAATCGAGGACTACCGGTATTTTATTGAAAATGGTCGTCGTTGAACGGCATGCGCCAAAATCTGCATTTTTTTTCTTTTTTACTGCCAGGAGAAAGTCCTGATGTCAAATTCCTGGAAAAACTCCTGACTCTGCATATTGCAAGATCTCTCAAGTTTCTTTCCTCCTCTTTTTGTAACCTTCGGCCGAATAAGGAATTTCCTAAACTCAGCATTTTTTCCTGACCTTTGAATTGGTTTAATAAACCTATCGCTCTTCATAGGGATACAGGCCGTCCTGGGCTTACAACCATTCGTTTAGTGGCCATTCCAAGTTGCAAGAGTTCTGCAAAAAGTGACATGAGCAGTCCTCACACTTATGACATTTGCAGTTCTATTCTATTCTATTCTATTCTATTCTATTCTATTCTATTCTATTCTATTCTATTCTATTCTATTCTATTCTATTCTATGTCTTAGCAAATGCCTCAATTGTGGTCGTTAAGTCGAGGACTTCTTCCACGGAGTGGCCCAGACCCAACTCCGAGTCTTACTAACTTTAACGACTGCGGGGATTCATTTAACAACTGCGGCAGAAAAGGTCATAAAATGGACCAAAGCTCACTTAACGACTGCCTTCCTTAGCAATGGAAATTTTGAGCTCAATTGTGGCTCGTACATCGAATTGAATTTTTGTCTCGGCACGGAGCAGCGAGATTCCCACGTTATCCTAAAGTGCTTTTCTGTGTGTGTGTGTGTGTGCAAAAAAAAAAAAAAAGCTTTAAAACTGGACTCACTGGACAACCTACAAACCCCCAAGCAAACCGGGCTCCTTTGGACTGGGTGCACCGTGCGAATTCATCTGGATTATTTTTTATTTGGTAGATCATGAGTTGGCCTACAATTCCCGGCACTGTGATGACTACCCTGTTTCCCTGAAAATAAGCCCTATCCCAAAAATAAGCCCTAACACTGTTTTTTTGCATGTGTACCTAATATAAGCCCTACCCCTGAGCTAAGCCGGTGCGGGGCGAGTGGAGCAGCTCCAACCCTCCGCCTCGCCTCGTGGCTGCAGGACCGACGCGTCTCTCGGTCTCCTGTTCCGTTGCAGCTGCGAGCAAGTAGAAGCATTGGGCCGGCCGTTATGCGGATTCCTGCTGGACGGGGCTGCTGGAACCGCCACTGCGAGGTGAGGCAGATGTCGGGGCGAGGGTGGCTGCAGGGCCCTGAGGTAAGCTCGTGTGGGGCACATGGGGCAGCTTTATTGTCCCCGCGGCACCATTCAGTCTTCTGCCGTAGCACGAGCAAACAAGTGAAGGAGGAAATAAGACCCCCAAAAATAAGCCCTAGTCCTTATTTTGGGAAGCAAAAGAAAATAAGGTTTTATTGTCAGGGAAAAACGGGTAGCAGCTCAGAATTATTATATTTGGAAGGGGAAGGCAAATCCCCCACCTCTCTCTTAAAGGTAAAAGTTCCTCTCGTACATATGTGCTAGTCGTTCCCGACTCTAGGGGGCGGTGCTCACCTCCGTTTCAAAGCTGAAGAGCCAGCGCTGTCCGAAGACGTCTCCATGGTCGTGTGGCCGGCATGACTCAATGCCAAAGGCGCAGGGAAGGCTCTTACCGTGTTTCCCCGAAAATAAGACCCTGTCTTATATTTTTTTTGAACCCCAAAATAAGCGCTTGGCCTTATTTTCGGGGAGGTCTTATTATTTTGGGGCGCATGGACCAAAATGGGGCTCCTCTTGCTGTCTTACCTGATTTTTAGCTCTGCGTTTAAATATTTTCGGGTAGGGCTTATTTTCAGGGGGGGAGACTTATTTTAGCACATGCGCTCAAAAACCCGATTGGGCTTATTATCAAGGGATGTCTTATTTTCGGGGAAACAAGGTACCTTCCGACCAAAGGCGGTCCCTATTTTTCTGCTTGCATTTTTTACCTGCTCTCGAACTGCTAGGTTGGCAGAAGCTGGGACAAGTCACGGGAGCTCCCCCCGTTACGCGGCCCTAGGGATTCGAACCTTAGATCGACCGTCGAGCTTTCGATCGACAAGTTCAGCGTCTTAGCCACGGAGCCACTGAGCCCCACTCTTACTGAAGCTGTAAACCAGGTTGCGGCCCATTTTTAGACATCCAAGGGAAAAAGCGGCACACAAAACACGCACTATGTTGCGCGTAACACAATCTCAGCACAAGCGTCACGCAGAAAAACTTTCTCCCAAATTTAATGCAAGCCCTCGCCCGTCAAAAGATGCCCTCTGCTCCAGACCGGCCTTCCCTTCCTGCCATGACAATAAGTTGCTGCTTGTTTGCGTAAGAGGTGGGGAACACTGCTCCGAGCACGTGCAGAGTGCTTTTTCCCTCCTTGCTCTCCAGCGTCCTAGTCCACGCCGCCTAATACCTGCAGCTCCGCTCCAGGCGACGCAGAAAAATTTCCAAGAATTTTTTATGGCCTTCCGAACTGGCACCGGTCCGGTCTGTCTCTCTTCTCCGAAATCCTTCAGCCTTGCTGGCATTTCCAAATGGAAATTCTGGCAATGAAAAGAGCAGCAAATTTATTGGCCGGCAAATAAAGAGGATTTGAGGACACGGAGCCAGACTTTGGCCGGGGGTGGGGGGACACACACACACACATACCAGAGTCGGTTCGGTTCAGCTCGGCTGCAAGCGAGGCTGTTAAATTCGACATCCGAGACCCGGGGAAGCCAGGAAGGGTCCTCTTGTCTCGTGCGCTGGCGAAGTCATCGTGGTTAAATGGTGGGTTATTTGGGACTCTGGCTCGGTGGCCAGGATTGTGAGACAGAGCGAGGGGAGGTTTAAAATTTGTGAATGTTCAACAAGGTGCAAAAACCTCATTTTGGGGGGGAGATATTAAAAGTCAAACTTCTAAGGATGCAACGGAGTGGAGAATTAATCGTCTTTCTGGCTGCATTCTTACAACCCTGAGTTAGCTCCCAGGAGTTGTAAATTTGCACGAATCCTTGAATGTGCAACCAGATTAGAGGAGGCCAGATGGAGGGGGAGAGAGAGAGAGAGAGAGAAAGAAAGAAAGAGAAAGAAAGAAAGAAAGAAAGAAAGAAAGAAAGAAAGAAAGAAAGAAAGAAAGAGGAAGTAAGGAAGAAAAGGAAAGAAAGAAAAAGAAAGAAAGAAAGAAAGAAAGAAAGAAAGAAAGAAAGAAAGAAAGAAAGAAAGAAAGAAAGAGAAAGAGAGAGAAAATAAAACTAACCAAGATGGATGCTAGTTGAGCAATTGCAGCTGTTAGCTTTCTAATATGTTTTTTTGGGTCCGCATTGTTTCATTGCAACAGGTTGCAAGGTAGGAGAGACATTGGGGAGAGCTTCTGGGGTAGGGAAACAGGGCAGGTGTAAACCAGGTGTAATTTAAGCTCAGGGGCAGCCAGGTGTGGGTTCAGGGTGCAAATCTTGGCCACTGGTGAGAGGGGAGCAGAGGTGATATTCAGCCGGTTCGTACCTTTAAGAGGTGCGGACTTCAACTCCCAGCATCCCCTAGCCAGGATTTGACCAGCTGAGGAATGCTGGGAGTTGAAGTCTGCATATTTTCAGGTGCTGGCTGAGGGAACGTTGGGAGTCGGAGTCTCTGAAAAAGGATGGCTGAGGCATTCTGGGAGTTGTAGGCTCTACCTCTTAACTTGACAGCTGAGGCATTCTGGGAGTTGAAGTCCGTCCGGGCCTCTTAAAATGGCGGCTGGGGAATGCTGGGAGTTGGAAGTCTGCACGTCCTAAAGGGGCTGGCTGGGGAATTCTGGGAGTCAGAGTTGTTGAAGGTTGGGAGGTTAAGGAACGCTGCTCTAAAGGAGGGGGTTTCCAGGCCTCTAAAATGGAGAAGTTGCAGGGGGGGATTTATTTTAAATCAGAGTTAAACAAAATATTCTTTTGAAGAAATTTTAAGCTCCTCATTTGGGCTGTGGGCACCGTGAACATCCCGAGAGATGCAATATTCTTTTTAAAGATGAGACGGGACAGCTGTTTGCCCCAAATGGCCTGGGGTCTCCTGTTTGAGCAGGGGGCTGGACTAGAAGACCTCCAAGGTCCCTTCCAATAATGTTTTTTTCCCTCTCTCTCTCCCTCCCTCCCTCTTTCTCTCCCTCCTTCCCTCTCTCCCTCTCTCTGTACCTCCCTCTTTCTGTCTCTCCCCTTCTGTCCCTCCCTCCCCCTCCCTCCCCCTCTGTCTCTCCCTCCCTCTTTCTCTCCCTCCCTCTTTCTTTTTCTCTCCCTCCCTCTTTCCTCCCTCTTTCTCTCCCTCCCGCCCTTCCTCCCTCTTTCTTCCTCTCTCTCCCTCCTTCCCTCCCTCCTCTCTCCCTCCCTCCCCCTCTCCCTCCCTCTTTCTCTCTCCTTCTTTCCTCCTTTCTCTCCCTCCCTTCCTCCCTCCTTCTCTCTCTCCCTCCTTCCCTCCCTCTTTCTGTCCCTCCTTCTCTCTCTCCCTCCCCGTCTCCCCCTTTCTGTCCCTCCTTCTCTGTGTCCCTCCCTCTCTGTGTCCCTCCCTTTCTCTCCCTCCTTTCCTCCCTCCTTCTCTCTCCCTACCTCCCTCTCATTCTCTCTGTCCCTCCCCCTCCCTCCCCCCTCCCTTCCTCTTTCTCTCCCTCCCTCTCTCTCCCCCTCTCTCTCCCTCTTTCTCTCCTTCCCTTTCCCTCTCCCTCCCTCCCTCCCTACTTCTCTTTCTTTCTCTCCCTCTCTCTTTCCCTCCCTTTCTCCCTTTCTCTCCCTCTTTCTTGTCTCTTTTCCCACTCTGTTCTTCCAATTTCTGCCGGCCGAAAGGAGCCTCCTCCTCCTCCGTCTTCTCCTGCGGTCGCAGCCGTCCCGGATGGCGGCTGGGGCTGGATGGTCGTGCTGGGGGGCTTCGTGCAGTCGGCCCTGGTCTTCGGGGTGATCCGCTCCTTCGGCGTCTTCTTCGTGGAGTTTGTGGCCCATTTCGGAGAATCGGCCGGTTCCGTCTCCTGGGTGGTGTCGCTGGGCATCGCCGTCCTCCAGTTTGCAAGTAAAGGAGAAACAGCGGTGGGGGGGGGCAGGGGGGCACAAAGCATGGATTCCCCCAGGAAAAGTGGAACGAGTTTAAAATTCCCTTTTAGCTGTGCAGGTAGTCCTCGACTTACGACCAGCATTTCCGTTGCTAAGCAAGGCGATTCCTAAGTGATTTCTCTTGCCACGGTTGATAAGCAAATGCAAACGGCAGTCGTTAAATGAATCACATGGTCACTAAATGAATCTGGCTTGTGACATTGGCTTTGCTTGTCAGACGCTGTCTGGAAAAATTGCAAATAATAATAATAATAATAATAATAATAATAATAATAATAATAATTATTATTATTATTATTATTATTATTATTATTATTATTATTATTTAAATTTATTTGCCGTCCACTTCGTTGCAAAGCGAGTCTGGGCAACTCACAGACTGATGGCGATCATGTGACCTTGAGGGGGGGCCCCACAACTCACATCACTTCCATGATGGTCCTGTGATCAAAATTTGGCCGCGTGACTCGTATTTACGACGGTCCCCGGGGTCCCGCGATCCCCTTCCGTCAAAAGTGATGGGTCAGCCTGATTCACTTAAGAACCGGATTGCCCACTTCGCAACGGCGGCGAAAAAGATCGTAAAATGGAGCCGAACTCTCTTAAGCCCCGTCTCGCTTAGCGACAGAAATTGGGATCGTAAGTTGAGGGTGACCCGTATAACATTAGGCCCGGCATCGCACCCGGGACAAACGTCAACTGCCAGTCCAAATCTGGAAAACGGGGGCATTGTCGTCTTCTCTGTTTTGGAAAACAAAACATTTTTCAGTTTGGGAGTTCTAGTATTTCTCGAGCGTGCCTAGTATCTCTCGCCGGCGCCTAGTTGGGAAAAATGTAACTGAGCAGATTGCTGGGAGAGTGGGCTCAGGGATCTCCTAATAAGCTCTTGATGCTGGTGTCTCCCCCAGGTCCTCTGGGGAGCACCCTCAGCGCCCGCTACGGGGCGCGCCCGGTTGTGATGGCCGGTGGTTTTCTGTCCAGCGCGGGGCTGTTCCTGGCGTCCTTCTCCACCAGCCTGGTCCACCTTCACCTCACCATCGGTCTTCTCACAGGTAGTTGTGGTTGTGAACATCTCCCCTCTCCCGCCCCCCGATCATTCAAAAGGGGCACAGGAAAAGCGAGAATCCCTTTGTCAACACACCGAGGTTCCAAAGGTGGCCTCTCAGAGCATGTCCAGAGTGCTTTCCCCAGTGTTGGGATTCAGCCGGTTCGCGTTGTTAAATTGCTGGCGGGCCCCACCCCTTCCAGGAGTCGTTCCCCCCCCACCCGTGGCCCGTTTTTGCTCCCAGGTAAGTGCAGGGAGGCCTATTAGGCCTAAAACGGGGCATCGGGGGGGGGGGGCAGAACTCCTGGAAGGGGCGGGGCCAGCCAGCATATTTAACAACTGGTTCACGCGAACCGGCTGAATCCCATTTTTGCTCCCAGGAGGCTGCAGGGAGGCCTACTAGGCCCAAAATGTGGCATGGGGGGGGCATTGCACCCCCCTGCCTGTTTTTGCTCCCGGGGGTGGTACGAGAGGCCGACGGCTGCTTGTCACACCCTCTGACCACACCCACCATGGCCACGCCCACCCAACCAGTCATTAGGGCAGAGAACCGGTTGTTAAATTATTTGAATCCCACCACTGGCTTTCCCCCTTGCTGCTGTTAAATTCTTGGGAAGGGGCGGGGGGGTGTCTCTCAATCCAGCTAGAAACAAACCAGCCGATCAAAATTTAAGGAAGTTGGAGGTCGAAATCTTCCGGGAAGCCAAGATGGGGCAGTTGGGGTTGGAGAAGATCAACCTGAGTTTAAGATAGCTGACCTTCTTAGGCCACATCGCTGTGTCAACAAGTGTACTTAATTCACTGAATACTTCACTTAATAGTAATTGTGTCCAGAAAGTCGTAAAATGGGGCAAAACTTCACAACCAGCAATAAGGATCTGGGGCTCAAATGTGGTCGTACGTCGAGGACGACCTGCGTGGAAACCACCATCTCCATAAAGTTGGACCTCAGGTTTCCAGAATGCCTCGGTCAGCTTCTCGTAGGCTGATGTTCTTCCCGTGTTAGAGACCCCGTAGTTCAACATCTTCTAGATTGCAACCTCACGGCGCCTGGTGCCTGGGATCGGATCGACCAGGACGGGTGGGATGAGGGAGTCCCTGTAGGTCTGATCGAACTGGGGGACCCCGCTGAGTCTGACCGTGGTCTTTCCTCCCCCCCTCTTTCTTCTCTCCCATTGGAGGTAGGTCTAGGTTGGGCTCTGGTCTTCACACCTTCGGTGGCCGCCGTGTCCCACTACTTCGAGAAACGACGGACCCTGGCCATGGGTCTGGCCGTCTCGGGGGCCGGCGTCTCCTCGCTGGCCTTCTGCCCGTTCTTCCAGTACCTGGTGGACTCGTACGGATGGCGGGGAGCTCTCCAGATCGTGGCAGCGATGTCTCTGAACCTGGTGGCATCCGGCGCGGTGTTGCGCCCGTTGGCGGTAGAGGACGCTCAACCCAACGGCGAAAAGGACAGGGACGTCCATCAGGAGCCGAGGACCCTCGCCTCCTCCTTCTCCCTGGAGCTGCTCCACCACGGACCCTTCCTGCGTTACGTCTTGGTTTTCGTCCTGGTGGACATGGGGTACTTCGTGCCCTATGCGCACCTGGTAGCTTACGCGAGGGACGTGGGCTGTGGAGAGTATGACGCCGCTTCCATCATGTCGGTCGCCGCCGTGGCAGACATGGTGGGTCGCGTCTTCGCCGGGTGGTTGGCGGATGCCCGGGTCTTCTCGCGTTCGGTCCACGACCTGACTCTCTGGATGGCCTTGACGGGCATCTGCCTGGCCCTGGTGCCCCTCGGACACAGCTTGGAGACCCTGATGCCCCTCGGCCTCTGCTACGGTTTTTTCGCCGGTGCTTTGGTCCCGCTGCAGTTCACTAGCCTGGTGGAGATCGTGGGTGCCCGCTACGTGATGGCGGGCATCGGGTACATGCATATGCTGGAGAGCACGGGGGCCCTGGTGGGCACCCCTATTTCAGGTAAAAAAAATGGGGGGTACCCCTCCTTTGTGAGAAGATCCTCTGGAGTTTTGCGTTAAACGTTTGCGTTCAAACCATCGCGGGACATTCGCTCAACAACCGCCACACACACACAAAAAATGTCACGATACAGGTACTCCTCGACTTAAAACCATTCGCTTAGTGACTGTTCAAGGTTGCAACAGTACCAAAAGAAGCGACTTACGACCGCGTCTCGCATTTACAACCGTTGCAACATCCCCACGGTCAAAATTCAGACGCTTGCCAACAGACTCCTATTTATGACGGGTTGTAGCATCCCGAGTGGGGAGGTCACATAATCCCCCCCTCCTTTTGCGACCTTCTGACAAGCCAAGTCCACGGGGAAGCCCGATTTCCTTTACAACGGTGTGACTCACTTCACAAGTGCAGTGATTCACTTAACAACTGGGGCAAGAAAAGTGGTTAAATTCCCTTAAGAAATGCCTCGCTTAGCGGTAGAAACGTTCCATTGTGGTCGTAGGTCGAGGACTACCTGTACTAATTGAATTCAACCATAGAGTAACATGTGTTGCAGAGAGACCTCCTTTGATCAGTGGTTGACGATTTGAGGGGTGGGGGGGAGTCCCGGGGAAAAGGCCGGTTACGCAACATCCTGAGAGCGAAACCCCGTTTTTTGCATTGCAGGCTGGCTGAGGGACATCACGGGGAACTTCACCGCGTCCTTCATCTGCGCCGGAGTTGTCCTCTTGGCTGCCAGCCTACTTCTTCTCACCTTGCCCGACTACTTCTCCTGTTCAAGGGCACCCAAAGCCCATCTGCCTGGCCCGGCCGAGCCCCATGGTCCAAAGAGCCTGGAATCCAGAGGGGTACCCCAACAAGGCAGGGACCTTTACCGGATAGAAACTGGCTAATTCACCCCGACGATCAAATAGAAGTGAAGCCTTCTCCGCAAATCTTCGTACGTCCTGCAGGTCAGGAGAAGAAGCACTGATGATGTTACCTCAATGGGTCATGAAACGTCCACAAGGAAACCACCAAGCTCAGAGAGCTCCAGGGACTCCACAGTTCTTTTCCTCCTCCTCCTCCTCCTCCTCCTCCTCCTCCTCCTCCCCCTCCTCTTCCTCCTGCTCCTTCTCTCCCCCCTACAAACTCCACTTCCTTCCTTCCAAGTTCGGAGAACACCAAGAACCCTATAGTCTTCCTCCTCCTTTTCCTCCTCCTCCTCCTCTCCCCCGCTTCTGACACTGATGACACTCCCTAGTTGGGCCACGAAACGTCCGTTCCTTGAATTTGTTAATTTTATTCGTCGGTTTTCTATTCAAGCTAAGAACCGTTGGTGGGGGGGGAAAATGGGAATTTGTAGACTATGCATGCCTTCTTTTGCTCCTCGACATATTTATTTATTTACACATATTTTTTTTAAAACTCTCAACTCCTATCCACTCTGGAATTTCTGGCAGGAGACAGATTTAGCAAATAAATTACCAACTTGGTTTTTTTTTATTTTGGTCACGGTTAACTGGTGTGTGGAGGTAAGTTTTAACGTCAATAGTTGTATTCTTTTTTTTCGAAGGAAAAAAAAAATCCCACACCTTAGCCAAAGCTTTCTTTATAGTTATAGTTTATTTATATTTTTTTCTAAAAGATAATTTCACTACCGATTTTTAGAGTTGTTCCAAAGCTGATCAAGAAGACGAAAGAAACAGTATTTTTATTGGACATTCTACCGGAAAAAATATGATATATCTGGTCTTGCATCGATTAAAAGCAACTCAAATTGTTATTTGCACAGCAATGGAAAAATGATGAGATTCCATCTGAGGGGAAACGTAATTAAGAAAATATTAAGAATGCGCAGAAATGGATAGATTAACGCTCACTATGAAGGATAAAGAAGAAACGGAATATTTTTTGATATGGGATATATTCTATCGATGGCTGGACAATTGAAAAAGAAGTGAGAAAGGAGGAGATATAAAAAGAGGAAATGTTAATGTGGAGAATCGTTAAGGAAGAGGGTGTTAAGTATTATTGTTATTATATTATTAATAATATTATGGCGATGAATACTACAACGAATATGTGGACTATCATTGTTTAAAAATTGACTGTGCCCAGATCTCACACTGTTTGATGGAAATTGAATGTTATATAAATAAAATTTAAAAAAAAAACATTAAAAAAAGAAGATGATGATGAAAGACAGAAAAACAGCAACTTCAGGAGAATAATGGACTCAAATTTTATTTTAAAATATACGGGTCGAGTGATTTTAAACAGCTCTCTGAAAAGGGACATCCGAAGTAATTGGCTCATGAGTGTGCAAAAGTGTAAAAGTGTGCAAAGCTGCACACCGCAGCATGTTCTGCCTTTGGGGGTCAAGCACAGAGACCTTCAGTTTACAAAAATACCCCCCAAATATTAGTATTTTTTTACCCCAAGTTAGAGAAGAAGAACGCCAGGAGAGGCATTTGGGAGCCCCCCCCACACAAATATAGGTCGTCCTCGAATTATGACCACAATGCAGTCCCAAATTTTGGCTGCTGAGCGAGACCATCGTTAAGTGGGTTTTGTCCCATTTTACGACCTTTCTGGCCACCGTTGTTAAGTGAATCACTGCAGTTCTTAAGCGAGTCACACGGTTCTTAAGCGGATCCGGCTTTCCCCTGTTGACTTTGCTCATCGGAAGGTCGCAACCCCCTGCCCCCGGACGCTGCGATCGTCATAAATACAAGTCACGTCTTTCAATACTGTCGCGAGCGTGAATGGTCACTAAGTGAATCAGTAACACGGTTGTTAAGTGGATCTGGCTTCCCCTGTTGACTTGTCAGAAGGTCACGAAGGGATTGCAGGACCCCGGGACGCTGTGACCGTCATAAATACGAGTCCGTTGCCGAGTGTCTGAATTTGGATCACGTGACTCTGGGGATACTGCAACGGTCATAAGTGTGAAAAACGGTCATAAGTTGATTTTTTCAGTGAGGTTGTAACTTTGAACGGTCGCTAAGCGAATGGTTGTAAGTCGAGGACTACCTGTGTAGCTCAACATCGCCCCCTGATGCTTCTAAGAATGACATCATTGCAAAGATGACAAGTATTGAACGTACAAGGGTTCCTTGACTTATGACGCATTGCTTAGTGACCGTTTGAAATTACGGCCGACCTTCCTGGGGGGGCGGTACTTGAGACCCGGTTCTGAAATTCCAGCAGATGTCCCCCCCCCACAGTCACATGACTGCATTTCGGGGACTCAGGACATTTACAGACATTTGCAGTGTCCCGTTGGTTCACTTAATGACGGCCTTATTTGATAACATGCACTGTTAAAAAAAGGGTGAAAATATGGTTAGTCCTCAATTTATGTCCATTTGAAACCTTCCTGCTTGGCTTCCGACGAGGAAAATTCAGGGGGGGAAGCCAGATTCGCTTAACGATGGCGTGACTTGTTTAACGACTTCTCAGCGATTGGCTGGCCAAAAAAAAAAAAGCCATTAAACCGGGCGGGACTCACTTAACGACCGCCTTGCTTAGCCATGGAAATTCTGTTGCCCATTGTGGTCGTAAGCCGAGGACTACCCCTATCAGTGGGTGACCTGATTTACAACCGTCGTGACTTACGACCGTGATGGGCAGGCTCCATGACGGTCGTACGTTCGAGGACTACACACCTGTATGATCCAACAGTTTCTAGGTCATCTCACAAACTCGGGAGCTCCCTGTGGCCAAAATTTAATTTTTGTGGACGTAGCAACAGGCACCCGTGTCCCCTTTCAACGTCGGACACTAGAGAAGGCACCAGAGATGGTCTTCAAGGCAGTGGATGATGGGTTTGATGCATTGGAGAAGGGGACAGGAATCCGGGGTCCCATAAGTAGGTTAGATTCCCACTCCCATCATCCTGGTTGGGTGATGGGCATTGCTGGAAGTCCACAGATAGAGGAATGTGGGGTGTCTTTCATATTTCCAAATGCCTCCTGGGCGGCATGGGGCAGGGAGTCTTCGGATGCCCCACAATGCTGGGCATCTCGTCTTGCTGGGCGCTGCGGCACCCGGACGAAGGCGAGGGAAGAGCCAGGAAAACCAGGCTGGCACAGAGGACAAAGGCACCCCCGACCAGGAACGAAGCAGTAAAGTCTCCGGTTTGGTCCCGCAGGAAGCCTGGAAAGAAAAGAAGAGAGAAGAGAGGCATAAACCATCATTGGTGGCTTAATCACGGCTTGTCAGATAAACCCTTAATCTGGCTGAAAATGGAGGCTTGGGTTCACTGTTTGCAAGATTCCCAGACTGAGCTAGAAAGCAGCTGGGATTTAGTCATGTTTCTCAAACTTGGCCATTCAAGACGGGGACTTCAACTCCCAGAATTCCCCAGCCAACATGCTTTAAGATGTCTGAACTTCAACTCCCATAATTCCCCAGCCAACATGCTTTAAGATGGGTGGACTTCAATTCCCAGAATTCCCCAGCCAACATGCTTTAAGATGTCTGGACTTCAACTCCCAGAATTCCCCAGCCAACATGCTTTAAGATGCGTGGACTTCAATTCCCAGAATTCCCCAGCCAACATGCTTTAAGATGTCTGGACTTCAACTCCCAGAATTCCCCAGCCAGCCTGCTTTAAGATGGGTGGACTTCAACTCCCAGAATTCCCCAGCCAGCCTGCTTTAAGATGGGTGGACTTCAACTCCCAGAATTCCCCAGCCAACATGCTTTAAGATGTCTGGACTTCAACTCCCAGAATTCCCCAGCCAACATGCTTTAAGATGCGTGGACTTCAATTCCCATAATTCCCCAGCCAACATGCTTTAAGATGGGTGGACTTCAACTCCCAGAATCCCCCAGCCAACATGCTTTAAGATGTCTGGACTTCAACTCCCAGAATTCCCCAGCCAACATGCTTTAAGATGGGTGGACTTTAACTCCCATAATTCCCCAGCCAACATGCTTTAAATGTCTGGACTTTAACTCCCATAATTCCCCAGCCAACATGCTTTAAGATGTCTGGACTTCAACTCCCAGAATTCCCCAGCCAACATGCTTTAAGATGCGTGGACTTCAATTCCCAGAATTCCCCAGCCAACATGCTTTAAGATGTCTGGACTTCAACTCCCAGAATTCCCCAGCCAACATGCTTTAAGATGTCTGGACTTCAACTCCCAGAATTCCCTAGCCAGCCTGCTTTAAGATGGGTGGACTTCAACTCCCAGAATTCCCCAGCCAGCCTGCTTTAAGATGGGTGGACTTCAACTCCCAGAATTCCCCAGCCAGCCTGCTTTAAGATGGGTGGACTTCAACTCCCAGAATTCCCCAGCCAACATGCTTTAAGATGTCTGGACTTCAACTCCCAGAATTCCCCAGCCAGCCTGCTTTAAGATGCGTGGACTACAACTCCCAGAATTCCCCAGCCAACATGCTTTAAGATGGGTGGACTTCAACTCCCATAATTCCCCAGCCAACATGCTTTAAATGTCTGGACTTTAACTCCCAGAATTCCCCAGCCAGCCTGCTTTAAGATGTCTGGACTTCAACTCCCAGAATTCCCCAGCCAGCCTGCTTTAAGATGTCTGGACTTCAACTCCCAGAATTCCCCAGCCAGCCTGCTTTAAGATGTCTGGACTTCAACTCCCAGAATTCCCCAGCCAGCAAAGGTTTATCAGAATTCAGCATGGATAGGATGAGAAAAAAAATTCACATGGTTTTTGATTGAGTATCTTTCTTAGTAGATAGTGGGAATGCGGCCGAGCAGATGTAATATATCTTGAATTCAGCAAAGGGGAAAAAACTACCCCACGACAAGCAAAAATGAATAAACCAGTTGGGAGGGAGGGGTGTTAGAGGGTAGGACAATTAAATGGGAAATTGATGTGCTGTCCGGGGCATTCTGGGAGTTGTAGTCCGCCTGTCTTAAAGGGGCCAGGTTTGCGAAATTTTAAGTAAACACGGAAGCCATCTTGCCCAGAACAACATCGGGACTCTGCTCCATACAAGCACCTCACACTAACCCTTACCTGAGAGAGGGGGTCCCAGCAGCCCCCCGACGCTCATCGACATCATGCACAGCCCCGTGGCGTTCACGACGCGGCTGATGCCCACCAGCTCGGGCAAAACCGCAAAGGCCACCGTCGCGAAGCTTCCTGCGCTGGCACCGTAGAGGACAGCTAAGAGGAGCAGGCTGGCATAGGAGGAGGCGGCCGGGAAGAAGAGGAGGGTGGCTCCCACCAAGGAATTGAAGGCCACCAGTAGATAGACGGGGGGCAGGAGACGCCGGTCGGCCACGCAGCCGGTTAGCAGCCGGGCTACGGCGTCGGCTAAGGCGGCTAGCGAGACCACGAAGGCTGCGCTGTACGGTTCTATGCCCAGCGCCCGTCCGTAAGCGTCCAGGTGCACGTACGGGGTGAAGTACCCAGCGGCCAGGAGGGCAGTGCCCAGGGCGAACGCCCCAAAGCCCCTCTGGGCCAAGAGGCCCACATCAAAGATGGAGGTCAACTTAGGGGGGTCTCCCCGCAAGGCCAGGGGCCGAAGGAGGGCCCCGCCGGGCACCAGGTGGAGGGTCAGGGCAGAGGCGGCCAGCAAGGTGCCCCGCCAGGCGAGATGGTCGGCCACCAGGCGCAGGAGGGGAGAGAGGGCAAAAGAGGTCAGGCCGTTCCCGGTTAAGGCCAGACCCATGGCCAGCGACCTTCGGGTGGAGAAGTAGCGTGAGAGAGTCCCCATGGTGGGGGCGAACGCCAACGCCCAGCCCAACCCTGCAGGCGGACAGAAAGAAGAAAAGGGAAGTTTTCCCCGTAAGATTTTGTTCCACGGTATTTATTTTTATCTTGATTGATTCATTTATATCCCATATTGTGTTTACAAATAACTCGCGGCTCCCTCCTCCTATTTTCCCCACAACAATCCTGTGAGGTAGGCCAGGCTGAGAGAGGGACTGGCTCAAAGTCACTCAGTCGGCTTTCACGGATAAGGCGGGACTAGAACTCACCGTCTCCTGGTGATTGGCCCAAAATCATTTGGCTGGCTTTCGTGCCTAAGGCAGGACTAGAACTCACGTCTCCTGGTGATTGGCCCAAAGTCACCCAGCCAGCCTTCATATCTAGGGCGGAACTAGAACTCACCGTCTCCTGGTGATTAGCCCAAAGTCACCCAGATGGCTTTCGTGGCTAAGGCGGAATTAGAACTCACTGTCCCCTGGTGATTGGGCGAAAGTCACCCAGCTGATTTCCAAACTTAGGGCGGGACTAGAACTCACCGTCTCCTGGTGATTGGCCCAAAGTCAACCTGCTGGTTTTTGTATCTAAGGCAGAACTAGAACTCACTGTCACCTGGTGATTGGCCCTAAGTCACTCTTGTATGTCTACGGTGCAACTAGAATTCACAATCTCTAATTTTTTAGCGGCGCCTCTTAACCACAAGACCAAAGTAGCTCTAGATGCAAAACTTTCAGGCAGGTGTCTCTGCAGGGAGAGGTCAAAAGAGTCAAGATGGCCACCCTGTGAGGGCAAAGGAGGCATCTGGCATCAAAAGGGGTGGAGCTTCAACTAGGCGCTGGCAGCCATTTTGACCAAATCTGGGTGCAGACTGACGCACTCTGGAAAGCAGGTTCTGCCCGACTCACCTGTCAGGAATCCCAGGCTCAGGTATAACTGGAATAAGGAGGTGCTGAAGGCCGCCCCAAAGATGCCCAACGAAGACAGTAGCCCACCCAGCATGACTACCGGACGCGCTCCGTAGCGGGTACTTGCTGCTGTACCCAGGGGACCTGTCCAGGAAGAGACAGAGATGGGGTTTGGGGGTGGGGGGGATTGGAAAAGAATAGCCGGTTGTTAAACGAGTCGCACCTCGTTTTACCACCTTTGGTCTCCACCGTCGTTAAGCGAATCATGCGGTCGTTAAGCGAAGCCGGATGACACCATCGATTTTGCTTGTCGAAAGCCTCCTGGGGAGGTCGCAAATGGGGGAATCCCACGACCGAACGCCTGAATTTCGATCACTCGACCGTGGAGATGCTGCGACGGCCGTAAGTCTGAGGACTGGTCGTAAGTCAGTGTCGTCAGTTTGAGTGGTCGCTAAGTGAATGGCCGTAATTCTATGTTCTCCTTTTGAAGGCATCGCTCTCCCGCTCAAAAGTTAAGTTAGGTGAGGATTGAAAAGTAGGGTCCCGGGTGCGAAAATCGCCCCCCGGCTGAATGTAGCAGGGCCTTCTTGGGATTGGCCCCCTTGGGGGGGGGGAAACTTACTTGCAAACTGTTGGGTTGCCAAGGCGATGGCCGTCACCCAGGACACCTGGGCCGTGGTGGCCTGGAAAGCCCCCACCAGGTCTTCAAAGAGGACGCCGAGGGATCGCAGAATGCCAAAAGTGAGCGAGTTGGCCAGGAACCCTGCGAGGACTACCAGCCAGCCCCAGCCTCCATCTGGGGGGTCTTCCGGGGGCAGCATCTCCAGCCAGGGGTGGGGTCTTCAAGAGGGAACCTTGCAGAGAAGGGGGGTCCACTCACTCCACACCTTGTCCTGGAGAGGAAAATAAAAGCATCTCTAGGTTTTTGCAAATGGACAAAATCTGGATCGGTGCAATACTAAACCTGGCCTGCGGGTGGCAGGAGCAGACTTCCATCAACCATGGGGAACTTATAAGTTTCTTGTTATGGGGAACATGAGTTTTTGTGTATATTCTGAGCGGGAGATTGTGAATTGCTGGGTTCTGCAGACCCCAAAGCGAAGGTGGAAGAGGGATTTTATGGGTTGTTACATTCTAGACAGGCAGTCCTCCACGTACGACGATTCATTTAGTGGCCAAAGTTACAACGGCACTGGAAAAAAAGTGATTTACAATCGTTTTTCATATTTACGACCATTGCTGCATCCCCGCGGTCACATGAGCTTGGCAACTGGTTCACATTTACGACGGGCGCAGTGTCCTGGGGTCACACGATCCCCTTTGCGACCATCTGATGAGCAAAGTCAGTGAGGAAGCCGGTTTCGCTTAAGAACCGTGTGACTATGCTTAACAAAGGGATTCGCTTAACAATGATGGCAAGAAAGGTCGCACAATGGGGCAAAGCTCCTTTAACCAGTGTCTCGCTTAGCGTCAGGAATGTGGGCCTCCATTGTGGTCGTAAATCGAGGAGTATTTGTCGTCAGCCTGCCACCTCTCCACCTCTCCATTCCCTCCCCTTTCAAGAAGAGATTGGAGTGCCGTCGGTCAGAAATGGTTTGGGCCGTGATGGCGAACCTATGGCACATGTGCCACAGGTGGCATGTGTAGCCATATTGGTCCCACCGGAAGTTGGCAAATGGGCCGTTTTTGGACTCCGGAGGGCCTCTGGGGGAATGAGGAAGGCCGTTTTCACCCTCCCCAGACTCCTAGAAAGACTCCGGAGCCTGAGGACAGCAAAAAACGGGCCTTTCGGTCCTACTGGAAGTTGGCAAATGGGCCATTTCCGGCCTCTGGAGGGCCTCTGGATGGGGGGGGAGGCCGTTTTCACCCTCCCCAGACTCCCAGAGAGACTCTGGAGGCTGGGGATAGCAAAAAGCGGTCCCACCGGAAGTTGGCAAATAGGCTGTTTCCAGCCTCCAGAGGGCCTCTGGGTGTGTGTGGGGAAAGCCGTTTTCACCCTCCCCAGACTCCTAGAGAGGCTCCGGAGACTGGGGATAGCAAAAAGCGGGCCTTCCGGTCCCACTGGAAGTTGGCAAATGGGCTGTTTCCGGCCTCCGGAGTGCCTCTGGTGGGGTGGGGAGGCCATTTTTGCCCTCCCCAGACTCCTAGAGAGGCTCCAGAGACTGGGGATAGCAAAAAATGGGCCTTCCAGTCCCACCGGAAGTTGGCAAATGGGCTGTTTCCGGCCTCCGGAGTGCCTCTGGTGGAGTGGGGAGGCCATTTTTGCCCTCCCCAGACTCCTAGAGAGGCTCCAGAGACTGGGGATAGCAAAAAATGGGCCTTCCAGTCCCACCGGAAGTTGGCAAATGGGCTGTTTCCGGCCTCCGGAGGGCCTCTGGGTGGTGGTGGGAAAAGCTGTTTTCACCCTCCCCAGACTCCTAGAGAGGCTCTGGAGGCTGGGGATAGCAAAAAGCAGGCCTTCCGGTCCCACCGGAAGTTGGCAAATGGGCCGTTTTCGCCCTCCCCAGACTCCTAGAAAGGCTCTGGAGCCTGGGGAGAGAGAAAAACGGGCCTACTGGGCCATCGCGTGCCAGGATCGGGGGGAGCGTGGGGGGGTACGCAAATGCGCAGGGGTGGGGTGCATAGAATTATAGATGTGGGCATGCTCCTGGCACGCGATGGCAAAAAGGTCACCGGGGTAGGGTCTCCTGCTTGGGCGGGGGGGTTGGACTAGATGACCGACAAGGTCCCTTCCAACTCTGTTAATCTCATCTAATCTAATTTAATCCCCCCTCCTTGGAAAACAGATCTGGTCCAATTTAAATAATCAAGTTGGCCAACCGAAGGATTACAATAAACCGAGAAGGAAAGAGGAGAAGTTGGAACTGGTTGGATTGGTTTTTTTGGGGGGTGGGGTCAGCGGGAGGGGGCTGAGCTGTAACCCCATCCGTCTGGGAAACTGCCCTTTTATTTATTTATTTTTTTGCAAGATGGCAAATTTTAATATTAAAATGGTGGGTTTGCCCGGAATTAAGATTTATGCTGCTGTTGTTTTTTTTTACCTGGGATCGCAGGTGAGAAAGTGGGCGGGTGGGGAGGGGGCTGCAAAACAGGGAGGAGGGTGGGGAGAGAAGGGGTTTGGGGGGCAAATGGAGACCCAAGAAACCCCCCCACCCCGTAGACTGAAGGGGGCACCCTCTATGTCTATGGGGAGGGGGGGATTGGTACCTGGTCAAGGCTTAGGGGAAAGACGGATCACAAGTCCCCAAATCAGGTGGGGGAGCCGTGGGGTGGTGCAATTCAGCCCCTTTGGGGAGGGGGGGTCTCAGGTTACCTGTTCCTTCCCCCTCCCATCCCAATGAAGGTGTGAGAACTGAGACAACAGGACGAGCAAAAAACCGGCTGCAAGAAATAAGAGGAAGGTGTAACATCTTTGGGGAACCAAGGTGTGGGTCAAATTCCTTCCCCCCTTCCTCATTCCCTGACAAACCCCCCTCCCCAATTCTTTACCTGCAGCAGCCGAAGGTAGAAACGCACCTTTAAGCAGGTGAGGCTTTCTCTGCCAGGAACCCGGGATGGGGGGGGGAGACGTCTGTGTTTTCGGGCACCCGCAAAGGGGCAGCTTTGGTGCTCCTGGAAAAAGCTAGAATGGTGAAGGATGGCTCTTCCCCCAAGGAGGGAGGGAGGGAGGGGCTGCCCCCCTGCCCCCCCCCGAGGATTACCAGAGGTGGTTTAGAGGTGGAGCTCTGGCCTCACAATCAGGAGGCTGTGAGTTTGATCCTAGGGAAGAGCCAGGTATTTCTCTTTCTGGGCAAACTGAGAATATATCTGCCGAACAAAACTCCTCATCGGAGACAGGAAAAGCATCCGGCCAGTAAACACTCAGCTAGCTCCATTCAGTTGCCCAGACTCCACCCGGCAAGGGATTATGGGGTCGTTAAAAGAAGATGGTGACAGGGAGGGCCTGGGTGGCGCCTGCTGGCCCAGAGAAGGCCGGGCAGGGCAGGGCAGTGCCACCCATTCGTGGCTGCAACCCCAAACTTCACACCACCGTTTTGTGGCTCCCGGTGAAGTCCGTTCGGTCACTTCCAAAGGTTGAACTGGAATATTCCAAAGATATTCCGGTATCCTGACCGGATGCGCAACAGCAAAGATGAGAGTTCTGTTGAGCATGTGCAGAGTGCTTGGCGCAAAGCAAATAGGACTGGGGAAAAGCTGGGTTGTTGCCAGCGTGCGCTTCAAAGGAGGCCGTGCCACTGTTTTGCAGGTGATCCTTGACTTACGACGATTCATTTACTGACCGTTTGAATTTTGGAATTGAATTTATGTATTTATGACCATTGCAGTGTCCCGTGATTCCCGTTTTGCGACCTTCTGACATGTAAAGTCCATGGGAAACCCAGATTCGCTTAACAACCCTGTTGCTAAATTATCAATGTAAGTGATTCGCTGAACGGTGGCAAGGAAAGTCATAAAATAGGGAAACTTAACAAACATCTCGCTTAACAACAGAAATTTTGGGCTAAATTGTGGTCGTACATCAAGGACCCCTTGTATTTTCCAGTGTGCATCATTCTGCAGGATTCAACTATTTATTCATTGATTGATTTATTAAATTTATACAGGTAGTCCTCCACTTATGACCGCAATTGAGCCTAACATTTCTGTTGTTAAGCGAGACCCTTGTTAAGTGAATTTTGCCCCCATTTTACGACCTTTCTTGCCACAGTTAAGTGAACCTCTGCAGTTAGTACTAAGTTAGTAACTCGGTTGTTAAGTGAATCCAGCTTTCCCTACGGAGCTTCCTTGTCGGAAGGTCGCAAAAGGGGATCATGTGACTCCGGGACACAGCAACGTTCATAAATCCGAGTCAGTTGCCAAGCAAATGAACGGTCGTAAATCCGAGTCAGTTGCCAAGCCTACACATTTGTGGTGTCCCGCGGTCACATTTTATAAAGTTTTTGCTAAAACCCACCATTTACTTCCAATGAACAATTAACCACCCAGAATGAACCATCGGTTCGCTTAACGATGGTGCTGTTCACTTTATGCCCGTTGCGCTCACTTAACAACGGTCGTAAAGTTGGATCGGTCACGTGGGTGACCCGTTTTACAACCGCCGTGACTTAGCACCGTCATGGACAGGCTCCGTGACGGTTGTAAGTCGAGGAGTAACCTGTACTATGACCAAAAAAACCTGGTTTCCCACATGGGGGGTTTGATCCCTCAACCTCTGGAACTTTAAGGCACATGGACTTCAACTCCCAGAATTCCCCAGCCAGCATGTTAAGGAATATCTGTTGTTGTGGTCACGCCATCCAGCGGATCCAGCTGTGGCATCATCAAGTGCCCATATTCCGCCATTTTATTAAGAAGAATCTATCCTGAGACACTCTAGTTCAGGGCTGTCGAAATCAAGGCCCGCGGGTCAGATCCGGCTCGCGATGTGGTCGGATCCGGGTCTGTGGGGGCCGTCCTGGTTTACCGAATGCGAAGAGGAAAGATCAGGCCTGCGTCAGGGGCGGGATTCAGCCGGATGCGAATTTTACATCCGGTTCGCCAAACCGGTAGTTGCAAGGACTGACTGGGCCCGGCCCACTCTGCCCCGCCCGGGAGTCCCCAGGCAGCCCCCGTTTCGGGTCTAGGATTTTTCGCCTCGGTCCCTTCGCCTCGCCTGTTTCACCTTAAAAGGTTTTCGCCTCTGCGTTATTAGCCACAAACTTTTCTCCTCGGCTGACACGCCGCCAGTCTTTCGCCCCGGCACAATCAGCCGCTGCCCCTCCGTCCCGGTCCCTTAAGCCGGGGCCCATTCGTCGAAGTACAGTTCGCGTCGGGCTTTTGGCCTCCCAGGACAATTCGCACCCAGGCAATCGGCACTGGGTCTCGGCACTGGCGCTGCTCTCGGCAGCCTCGGGAGGCTCCGAACTGTCTCTCCCCTTTCTTTTTCTTTCTTTCTTTCTCTTTCTTCTTTCTTCCTTCCTTCCTTCTTTCTTTCATTTCTCTTTCTTCTTTCTTTCTTTCCTTTCTTTTTCTTTTCCCTCCCTCCCTCCCTTTTTCTTTCTCTTTTCCCTCCCTCCCTCCCTTTCTCTTTCCTTCTTTTTCTTTCTTTCCTTTTTTCCCTCCCTCTCTTTCTTTTCCTTTCTCTTTCTTTCTTTCTTTTTTGTCCCTCTCTCTCTTCTCTTCTTTCCTTTTGTTTTCTTCCTTCTTTCTTTTCCCTCTCTTCCTTTCCTTCCTTCCTTCCTTTCCTTCTTTCCTTCCTTTCTTTCTTTCTCTTTTCCCTCCCTCCCTTTCTTTTTTTTTCTCTTTCTTTCTTCCTTTTTTCTTTTTCTTTCTTTTCCCTCCTTCCTTCCTTCCTTCCTTCCTTTCCCCCCCGAGTCCCTGCACTGATTGGCTGGGTGCGAATTGTCCTGGGAGGCCAAAAGCTGGACGCGAATTGAACTTCGACGAATGGGCCCCGGCTAAGGGACCGGGACGGAGGGGCAGTGGCCGATATGCCGGGGCGAAAGACTGGCGGCGTGTCAGCCGAGGAGAAAAGTTTGTGGCTAATAACTTAGAGGCGAAAACCTTCAGGTGAAACAGGCGAGGTGAAGAGACCGAGGCGAAAAGTCCTAGATCCATTCCGGCCCGTTTTGGATGCCAGGTAAGTGCAGGGCCCACGCGGAGGCTCTGGGAGGGCGAAAAACGGGCCTCCCGGTAGTTCCGGAAGTCCAGAAACGGACCTGTTTCTGGCCTCCGGAGGCCGGGGAAGGCCGTTTTCGCCCTCCCAGAGGCTCAAGAAAAGCCTCCAGAGCTTGGAGAGGGCAAAAATGCACTCTCTCCACTGTGGTGCAGGAGGTTGATAGGCCACGCCCACCATGGCCACGCCTACCCAGCAACTGGGCAGAAAACTGGTTGCTAAAATTTTGGAATCCCATCCCTGGTCCAGCGTGGCTTCAGCCCGGTCCACCCAACGCAAAGAGAAAAACATGCCAGCAGCTTGAGGAGTGGCGTCAAGCTGGCCACGCCCACCCAGTCGGCCACACCCACCTGGTCGGCCACACCCACCGCGGTCAACCACAGCTCTGATGCGGCCCTCAAATGAAATGGAGTTTGGCCCCCGTGCTCTAGTTAAACAAAGCCTTTGCTTTGATATCAGGATAAACTATGTCGGGGCATTCCCCCAATCTACTAAACGAGAAATGGTGAAAAGTGGAAACGTAGGCGATTCAAGACACACAACCACGAGAAGTTTCTGAAACAAACAAGCATAAATACAGTGCGGAAACTCCCGTTTTGAGACCTTATTCCAAAGAATCTACCACGTCCCCAACAAACCATCATTCGTGCGCTCTGGAGAGCCGTGTTTAATTCCCAAATAAAATCCGCAGCTTTCCCAGCTTCCAAAAACACCCCACATTCCCCTCTCCAGAAAACCGACACATTTCCAGACTCAGGAGAAAAAACAAACAAACAAAGAAAAAAAATTCGATTTGGGGTGCACATCGATTCCATAACTGTCCCTTAGAATCATCCGGAGACGATAAGACAGTCCAAAAGCAATAAATTAAAAAAAAAAAAAAAAAAAGGAAGATCAGAAGGAAAAAAAAAAAAACAAAAATCCAGAAAGGTCCAAAATGAAGAAATGTTCTGATCTTTGCTGTCCTGGCTTTTTTCTTGCCAAATTTACCCCAAATTCAACCGGGGTGGGAAGAGAATTTGGGGGAACTGTGCTCAAAACTAGGTCCCCCTTGGGCATCCTGAGTCCACCTGTAACTTAATTTGATTTTTGGACAGTCCAGCCACCCCGTCGGTCCTGGCCGAAGGAAAAAGACCCACGTTCCTGGTGGATTTTCCTTCTTTTGAGGAAGCTTCTCCCAAACTTCACAAGGTGGTGAGTTTGAGGTCGTAGGTCTTCCTGGCCAGCTTCTCCGGATCGTTGGATGCCATGAAGGAGAAATCTTGGAAAATGTCCAGATAGGTTTCATCGCCTGGAACCCAAAGGACAAAAGATATTTTATTATCATGCCTTGGTAGGACCACACTCGGAATACGGCATCCAGTTGTGGTCGCCATAATATGAATTAATATAATGTTTCCTCCCCCCAAAATAAGACCGGGTCTTATTTTGGCTTATTTTCCAGTTAGGTCTTATTTTGGGGAAAATAACAGTATTAAACGCCTCCGTCTGCTGACGAGCTTAACTGGGGCTTATTTTGGGGTACGGCTTATATTACAAGCATCCTGAAAAATCATGCTAGGCCTTATTTTCTGGTTGGGTCTTATTTTGGGGGAAATAACAGTATTAAATGCCTCCATCTGCTGACGAGCTTAACTGGGGCTTATTTTTGGGGTACGGCTTATATTACAAGCATCCTGAAAAATCATGCTAGGCCTTATTTTCTGGTTGGGTCTTATTTTGGGGAAAATAACAGTATTAAACGCCTCCGTCTGCTGACGAGCTTAACTGGGGCTTATTTTGGGGTACGGCTTATATTACGAGCGTCCTGAAAAATCATGCTAGGCCTTATTTTCTGGTTGGCTCTTATTTTGGGGGAAATAACAGTATTAAACGCCTCCGTCTGCTGACGAGCTTAACTGGGGCTTATTTTGGGGTACGGCTTATATTACGAGCGTCCTGAAAAATCATGCTAGGCCTTATTTTCTGGTTGGCTCTTATTTTGGGGAAAATAACAGTATTAAATGCCTCTGTCTGCTGACGAGCTTAACTGGGGCTTATTTTTGGGGTACGGCTTATATTACGAGCATCCTGAAAAATCATGCTAGGCCTTATTTTCTGGTTGGCTCTTATTTTGGGGGAAATAACAGTATTAAATGCCTCCGTCTGCTGACGAGCTTAACTGGGGCTTATTTTTGGGGTATGGCTTATATTACGAGCGTCCTGAAAAATCATGCTAGGCCTTATTTTCTGGTTGGCTCTTATTTTGGGGGAAATAACAGTATTAAACGCCTCCGTCTGCTGACGAGCTTAACTGGGGCTTATTTTGGGGTACGGCTTATATTACGAGCGTCCTGAAAAATCATGCTAGGCCTTATTTTCTGGTTGGCTCTTATTTTGGGGAAAATAACAGTATTAAATGCCTCTGTCTGCTGACGAGCTTAACTGGGGCTTATTTTTGGGGTACGGCTTATATTACGAGCATCCTGAAAAATCATGGTAGGCCTTATTTTCTGGTTGGCTCTTATTTTGGGGGAAATAACAGTATTAAATGCCTCCGTCTGCTGACGAGCTTAACTGGGGCTTATTTTTGGGGTATGGCTTATATTACGAGCATCCTGAAAAATCATGCTAGGCCTTATTTTCTGGTTGGCTCTTATTTTGGGGGAAATAACAGTATTAAACGCCTCCGTCTGCTGACGAGCTTAACTGGGGCTTATTTTGGGGTACGGCTTATATTACGAGCATCCTGAAAAATCATGCTAGGCCTTATTTTCTGGTTGGGTCTTATTTTGGGGGAAATACAGTATTAAACGCCTCTGTCTACTGATGAGCTTAACTGGGGCTTATTTTTGGGGTACGGTTTATATTACGAGCATCCTGAAAAATCATGCTAGGCCTTATTTTCAGGTTGGGTCTTATTTTGGGGGGGAAATACAGAATTAAATGCCTCCGTCTGCTGACGAGCTTAACTGGGGCTTATTTTTGTGGTAGGGCTTATATTACTAGCATCCTGAAAAATCATGGTAGGCCTTATTTTCCGGTTGGGTCTTATTTTGGGGAAAATAACAGTATTAAATGCCTCTGTCTGCTGACGAGCTTAACTGGGGCTTATTTTTGGGGTACGGCTTATATTACAAGCATCCTGAAAAATCATTATAGGTCTTATTTTCCAGTTGGGTCTTATTTTGGGGAAAATACAGTATTAAACGCCTCCGTCTGCTGATGAGCTTAACTGGGGCTTATTTTGGGGGTAGGGCTTATATTATGAGCATCCTGAAAAATCATGCTAGGCCTTATTTTCCGGTTGGGGGAAACAGGATATATGTAGAGACTCTAGAAAGAGCGCAGAGAAGAGCAACAAAGAGGATTAGGGGACTGGAGGCTAAAACATATGAAGAACGGTTGCAGGAACTGGGTATGTCTAGTTTGATGAAGAGAAGGTTTGATGAAGGGGGACATGATAGCAGTCTTCTAATATCTCAGGGGCTGCCCCCAAAGAAGAGGGAGTCAAGCTATTCTCCAAAGCACCTGAAGGCAGGACAAGAAGCAATGGGTGGAAACTAATCAAGGAGAGAAGCAATTTAGAACTAAGGAGAAATTTCCTGACAGGGAGAACAATTAATCAGTGGAACTGCTTGCCACCAGAAGTTGCGATGGAGGTTTTCAAGAAGTGACTGGACAACCATTTGTCTGAAATGGTGCAGGGTTTCCTCCTTGAGTAGGGGGTTCGACTAGAGGACCTCAAAGGTCCCGTCCAACTCTCTTCTTCTGTTAAAAGATGGGTCGGAAGGAATGCGACGACGAGGCTATCACGATAAATTGGGAGCCCTCTGGATAATCTCGCCTCCCATAATCCTTGGCCAGCAGGAACCCCAAAAGTCAGTTTAGGGTGCCCCAAAGTCACTTCCACTGGCCAATTTCCCTTTGGGTTTGTGGGAAATCCGTAAGAGACCTCCCACCCAGAAATTATTCCTTCCAAGCTTGAATTTCCTGATTCTTTGAAGGAATTGTTAGGAACGCATCCAGAAGCAACCTGGAATTGAGGAAAAATTTCCTGACAGTGAGGACAATTAACCAGTGGAACTCCTTGCCACCAGAAGCTGTGAATCATTCCAACACTGGAAGTTTGGTGAAGGCATCAGAGTAGAAACCAGGAGACAGTGAGTTCTAGTTCCACTTTAGGCATGAAAGCTGGCTGGGTGACTTTGGGCCAATCACCAGGAGACGGTGAATTCTAGTTCTGACTTAAATATGAATGTCAGTTGGGTGACTTTGTAACAATCACCAGGAGACAGTGAGTTCTAGTCCTGCCTTAGGCATGAAAGAGAGTTGGGTGACTTTGTACCAATCACCAGGAGACTGGGAATTCTAGTCCTACTCTAGGCCTTAAAATCCACTTTTTTCATCTGAAAATCCACATTTGGCAAAGGAACATCCGGGTTAGAGCCGAGTCGGTTTCCCTCTTCCATCTCTCCTGTCTCCATTCCTTCTTACAGAGGGCAAGACTCACCTGACTGGCCCAAGGCCAGCTCAGCTTCCCGCATCTTGGCCAGTCGCAACCTTTAGAGAAAGGAAGGAGACGTCATAGACACCGAGAGTGGTACATACGCATGGTACATTTATCCTGGTTATGCCCAGCCCCTTCCTCTCAAATATGGCACCCCCTCCCCTCTAAATACCCCATTAATGTAAGTCTCTACCTTGCAGGAAATTTGGGAGACTTGCATCCCAACCATATGGAGAACCTTACTATAATGGCGACTAGACTACTGCAACACGTTGTTTCCGGGGCCGTCCTAGGAGACTATTCAGAAACGCCCACTCGTTAAGACCCGAGTGGGAATCTTCCAGGCTGCATTCAGTCCTGGTTGATCTTTACATGCTCAGAGGGCAAACAGGAAGGGACAAGAAACCACGGAGAACGTGTCCGATCTTAAAACCTGGTCACGGAACCCCCCCCCCACAAATGGGAGGGAGGGTCTGGATGGCCACTGGGTGACCCTCTTCCATGCCACAAATCCACTTCTGGCATCCCGATTCATTACCCTCCATTCTTCAAATTGCGGGGGGGACAGGGCGGAGTTTCATTGGAAAGCCAAGACCCCCCCCCCAATGTATCCCGCCTTCCTCCAAAGGCCAAGATTGGCACCCGCTCCCCGGCGCCCCCTCTCTTACAGGGTCACAATATCAGCGTTGGCCGAATCGATGGCGATGCCAAGGGGGTCCTTGCCTTCCCCGTCGACCGCATTCATGTTGGCACCCCGTTTCAGAAACAGGCAGGCCAGCCTGGGGAGGGGGAGGGAGAAGAAAAAAAATGGGGTACAGAGGTTGAAATAAGAGGAGAGACAGATCGTTCCGCTCCTTGGGTGAACCAAAATTAAAAAAAAAAAAAAATCTATAATTTCAGGTAGTCCTCGGTTTACGACCACAATCGGCATTCCCACCACTAAGCGAGGCCTTTGTGGGGCTTCCCCCCATTGTGCAAGGTTTCTTGCCACCGCTGTTAAGCGAATAATTTAAGTGGGTTTGCTAATGAAATGTCAGCAAGAGACAACTCCCCTGTCGTTAAGTGAGTCGCCCGGTCGTTAAGCGAATCCAGCTTCCCCATGATCGCGCAACTGTCGTTAAGTACATGCCAGTTGCAAAAGCCCTCTGGATTTTGGTCACGAGACTGTGATGGTCGTAAGTGTGAAAAACGGTCATAACTCGCTTTTTTTCCCAGTGCCACTGAAACTTCGGTCACTAAGCGACCGAACGGTCATAAATGGAGGACTACCTGCGTCGTATCATAAAAACGACAAAATTTGAGCGCGAATCACGTGTTGCAGAAACCCCCGGACTGATACATCCCAAGGACAATCTTTCCCTGGTCGACTCCAACACCCATCATCCCCGACCTCAACAGCTTTTGCAAACTTCTCATTAGGGCAAGCTCAAACCTCGGCCGTTTTTTTTGAAGGGCGGACTACAAGCCCCAGAATTCCCCAGCTAAGCCAAAGCCAAGCCGCCTGGGGAATTCTGGGAGTCGAAGTCCCTCCCGTTTGAAACTTGCCGAGGTTGAAAAATAAGCCATAAATCGGTTTTCTCATTGATATAACTTCCAACGGTCACTAAACGAACGGTTATTAAGTCGAAGGTGTAATTCAGCCTCTCTATATATTATTCTAAGCGGCTCAGGCATTTCTTTCAAAAATCAGCCCCCACAATTTCTAGTGGCGAGCTGTTCCACTGGTTAATTGACCTGGAATTATAGAATAACAGAATAATGGAGTTGGAAGGGACCTTGGAGGTCTTCTAGTCCAACCCCTTCTCAAGCAGGAAACCCTGTAACATCTCAGACAAGTGACTGTCCAGTTTCTTCTTAAAAACCTCCAGAGATGAAAGCATCCACAACTTCTGGTGGCAAGCAGTTCCACTGGTTAATTGTCTTCACTGTCAGGAAATTTCAGGTTGCTTCTCTCCTTTCTCTTCTTTCTTTCTTTCTTTCTTTCTTTCTTTCTTTCTTTCTTTCTTTCTTTCTTTCTTTCTTTCTTTCCTTTCCTTTCCTTCCCTCCCTCTTCTTTTTTCTTTCCTTTCCTTCTTTCGTTTCCTTCCTTTCTTTCTTTTCCCTCCCTCCCTCCCTTTCTTCTTTCCTTCTCTTTTCCCTCCCTCCCTCTCTTTCTTCCTTTCCTTCTTTCCTTTTCTCTTTTCCCTCCCTCCCTTTCTTTTTTTCTTTCTCTTTCTTTCTTTCTTTCTTTCTTTTCTCTTTTCCCTCCCTCTCTCTTCTTTCGTTTCCTTCCTTCCTTCTCTTTTCCCTCCCTTTCTTCTTTCCTTCTTTCTTTCTTTTCCCTCCATCTTTCTTCCTTTCCTTTTTCCTTCCTTCCTTCCTTTCTCTTTTCCCTCCCTCTCTTCTTTCGTTTCCTTCCTTCCTTCTTTCTTTCTTTTCCCTCCCTCTCTTCTTTCGTTTCCTTCCTTCCTTCTTTCTTTCTTTTCCCTCCCTCTTTCTTCTTTCTTTCTTTTCCCTCCATCTTTCTTCCTTTCCTTTTTCCTTCCTTCCTTCCTTCATTTCTCTTTTCCCTCCCTCCCTCTTCTCTTCTTTCCTTTCCTTCTTTTGTTTCCTTCCTCTTTCTTTCTTTTTCCTCCCTCCCTCCCTCTCTTTCTTCTTTCCTTCTTTCTTTTCCCTCCATCTTTCTTCCTTTCCTTTTTCCTTCCTTCCTTCCCTCCTTTCTCTTTTCCCTCCCTCTCTTCTTTCGTTTCCTTCCTTCCTTCTTTCTCTTTTCCCTCCCTCTCTTTCGTCTTTCCTTCTTTCTTTCTTTTCCCTCCATCTTTCTTCCATTCCTTCTTCCTTCCTTTCTTCCTTCCTTTCTCTTTTCCCTCCCTCCCTCCCTTTCTTTTTTCTTTCTTTCTCTTTCTTTCTTCCTTTTTTCTTTTTTTCTTTCTTTTCTATCCTTTCTTTCTTTCTCTTTTCCCTCCCTCCCTTTTTTCTTTCTTTCTTTCTTTCTTTCTTTCTTTCTTTCTTTCTTTCTTTCTTTCTTTCTTTTCCCTCCCTCCCTCTCTTTCTTCCATTCCTTCCTTCCTTCCTTTCTCTTTTCCCTCCCTCCCTCCCTTTCTATCTTTTTTCTTTCTTTCTTTCTTTCTCTTTCTTTCTTCCTTTTTTCTTTCTTCCTTGTTCTCTCCTTTCTTTTTCTTTCTTTCTCTTTTCCCTCCCTCCCTCTCTCTTTCTTTCTTTTTCTCTTTCCTCTCCCAGTTGCTCTTCTCTGCACTGTTTCCAAAGTCTGAGCATCTTTTTTCTAATGTGGGGACCCAAACGGGAGGCAGGATTCCTTCCAGGTGTGGCCTTACTAAGCCTTTCAAATAAATTGAGATTTAAACCCGGAGACAGAGCGCCACGAGGAATAAACCAGGCGCTCGTGAGAACCACGGATCCTACCCGGTGTGGCCCAGGATGGTGGCGTGGTGCAAGGGTCCCCGGCCTTTGGAGTCGCTCTGGTTAACGTTGGCCCCGTTTTGAAGCAAAAATTCACACGCCAGCAGCGAATTCTGCAAAAAAAACAACACAAAAATATGGGGTTCCGTAGAAAAGGGAGAGGCGGGGCAACCTGGGGCAAGCCCCTCCCCCTAGGGACATCACTCAACAGGCCCCTCCTTTATAGGCACCTGTCATGACACCCCAATGAGTTGGCATCACTGCACATGCTCAGAGGCCACAAAAAGCCGAGTTTGTGCCTTGCTTACCGGCAAAACAACGGGCTTGTTTTTTGCCGGCGAGCAAAGCCTCTGGTTCGATTTCTTTTGAATTTTATGGGAAGCCAATTACAGGCAGTCCTCGATTTACGACCACAACATGGCCCTGAATTTCTCTGGCTAAGCGAGACAGCGGTGCCCCATTCAACGACCTTTCCGGCCATAAGTTGTTCAGGGAATCGCCGCAGTTGTGAAATTAATCCCGAGGTCGTTAAGCGAACAGGGCTTCCCTGTTGAGTCTGCTTGTCCGACGGTCGCAAAAGAGGATCACGTGAGCCCGGAGAATGCTGCGAGCGTCGTTAAGTGTGAAAAACGGTCCTAAGTCACGTTTTTCAGAGACATTCTAACTTTGACCGGTCACTAAGCAAAAGGTTACAAGTCATAAATACGAGTCAGCTGGCAAGAATCCAACTTTCGATCACGTGACCCCACCCGGGACGCTGCGACCGTCGCTAAGTGTGAAAAACGGTCGTAAGTCACATTTCCCAGAGCTGTTCTAACTTTGACCGGTCACTAAGCGAATAGTTATAAGTCATAAATACGAGTCAGCTGGCAAGCATCCAACTTTCGATCACGTGACCCCACCCAGGACGCTGCGACCATCGCTAAGTGTGAAAAACGGTCGTAAGTCACATTTTCCAGAGCTGTTCTAACTTTGACCGGTCACTAAGCGAATGGTTGTAAGTCGAGGATGGTCTCTACGCCAATCGACCTCATGGGGGCGGCACAGCCGTCGGTGATGGGGAGACCCTAACCCATCACCCACTCCCAAGGAATGCAGACTTACGGCAGCCACGGCCTGGAGCAGCGGGGTCCGGCTTTCCTGGGCCGTGTTGACCCAGTTAACGTCCGCCCCGTGAGCCAGAGCGTCCGACATGGTGGGCAAGCTAGGGGGCGCTGCGGCCGCACGGTAGAGCAGGGCTCCTGGGTGCAAATGGCGCAGGTCCTCGGAGGCTGGAGCAGCCCGGCTCGGGGAGACCCCCTCGCGGAGCCCTGGGAGAGGAAGCGGGAAAAATAAACAAGATGTAGAGGTCATCCTCAGTTAGCGACCACAGTGGGGACACAGCGACTCGGTCGTTAAGTGAAACTGTGACTCTGATTTCCTCGCTGTTCAGATCTGTAAGGTCAAGAAAGTGAGGACTGGTTGCCAAGTTTTTTGTAAAGATTTGATAAAAAGGCGGTTGGTTGGAGATGGGAAGAAGGGAAGGAAGGAAGGAAAGAGGGAGGCAGGGAGGGAGAGAGAGAGGGAAGAAGGGAAGGAAGGAAGAAGGGAGAGAGAAGGAAGGAAGGAGGGAGGGAAGGAAGCAGAGAGGGAGGGAGGAGGGAAGGAGGGAGGGAGGAAAGGAAAGGTGGGAGGAAGGAGGGAGGGAACGGAGGGAGGAAGCAGAGAGGGAGGGAGGAGGGAGGTTGGAAGGAAGGGAGGAGGGAGGAAGTAAGTAAGGAGGGAAGGAGGGAAAGAGGATGGAAGGAAAGGAAGGAGAGAAGGAAGGAAGGAGGGAAAGAGGATGGAAAGAAAGGAAGGATGGAAGGAAGGAAGGAGGAGGGAGAGAGGGAGGGAGGTTGGAAGGAAGGAAGGAGGAAAAGGAAGGGAGGAGGGAGGAAGTAAGTAAGGAGGGAAGGAGGGAAAGAGGATGGAAGGAAAGGAAGGAGAGAAGGAAGGAAGGAGGGAAAGAGGATGGAAAGAAAGGAAGGATGGAAGGAAGGAAGGAGGAGGGAGAGAGGGAGGGAGGTTGGAAGGAAGGAAGGAGGAAAAGGAAGGGAGGAGGGAGGAAGTAAGTAAGGAGGGAAGGAGGGAAAGAGGATGGAAGGAAAGGAAGGGTGGAAGGAAGGAAGGAGGGAAAGAGGATGGAAGGAAAGGAAGGAGAGAAGGAAGGAAGGAGGAGGGAGAGAGGGAGGGAGGTTGGAAGGAAGGAAGGAGGAAAAGGAAGGGAGGAGGGAGGAAGTTAAGTAAGTAGGGAAGGAGGGAAAGAGGATGGAAGGAGAAGGAAGGAGAGAAGGAAGGAAGGAGGAGGGAGAGAGGGAGGGGGGATGGAAAGACAGAAGGAAAGGTAGGAAGGAAGCAGAGGGGGAGGGAGGAGTAAGAGTGGGGGGAAGGAAGCAAGGGAGTGAGAGAAAGAGGGAAGGAAGGAGGGAGGGGGAAGGAGGAGGAAGAAAGGAAAGAAGGAGAATTGGAGGAAGGAGGGAGGGAGGGAGGGGGAAGAGAAAGGAGAGTGGGAGGGAAGGAAGGAGAGAGGAGGAAAGAGAAGGAAGGAAGGAAGGAAGGAAGGAAGGAAGGACCCTCCAGCATGGGTCAGGTAGGCAAGAGTTGTGAGGGTGTGAAGTGGTGCACAAGAGACCCCGTGAAGGTGTGCAGGAGCGCAGGGGTGGCGGGCGCAGCGTGAGCCCCGAGGGGACGGTGAACGGCGGAAGGAGCCTCCCTCCCTCCCACTTTGGGAGAAAGAGAAGAAGACCCCTCCCTCCTCCCTCTTACCTGGGCCCCGGCGGATGTGGCCCGGCGGTTTGGGCTTGGGAAACGGCCGCGGGGATCTCTCCTGCCCGCCGGGCTCTCTGCTGCTGCGGCTCAGGGGCGCCCCGGGGTTGGGGAACTTGGTGATAAATTTCCTTTCCACGTATTTGGCTCGGATCCAGGCTTCCTTCTCGGATCTGGACAAAGAATGACAGCCGTCACTTTTCGGGTTTTGCTCTTCGGAAGGGAGGGATTAGGATCCGTCATCCTCTCGCACCCAGAACCTTTGGACGGGTCGGGGGGATCGGGACTAGTGGTGGGTTTCTACCGATTCGCACCGGTTCGGGCGAACCGCTAACAGTCGCCGAATTCGGAGTTACCGATTCGGCCTCGGTCGCCGAATTGGTAACTGGCAGCGCCCCCGAACCGGTTGCCACCCGCTCGCTTGCCCCGCCCACTTGCCGCCTGCTCGCTCGCTTGCCCCGCCCACTTGCCGCCTGCTCGCTCGCTTGCCCCGCCCAGCGAGACGTGAGGTTTAGGGTAAGCTTCTCCGAATTGGACAAGACATCTGGAAGGCACCTGTAGGAGGAGGGCCAGACAGGGTGGCCCTGCGGTGTCCCAAGAGGCCATCTAGAGGCCAAGGCATGTAACTGCAGCCCTTCGGGGCAGCGGCGCCCCCTGGAGGGCAGGTGCGGAAACAGCAAAAAAGAAAAAAAAAAGTCGTTTGCCGTCACTCAACCTCCAGACATCTCTACTACCTGGATGATGGAGACTCTTGATTGGCAATTGGGGGGTGGGTGGTGGGTGGGGGGCATTTTGATAGAAGGGGCCGGAGGGGGTGGGGGGATTCTTACCTGGAACTTCCAGGTTGGGGGCGTTTCATGTTCATCTCCTCCACCCTGGCCTCGTAGATCTGATTGATCACCCGGTTGCCCAAGACGGTCATCAGCTGCAGGTGACAAGGGGAGGGGCTTAGGGAGGGGGCGGGGCTTCATCTCAGGGTCCACTCTGGGGACCTCGCCTCCAAGCAGTAGGGAAAGAGTAGCGGAGGAGTAAGAGGCGGCAGCGAAGGTGTCTGGCAGGAGTTCGACAGCTGTGTCCCCAAAACACTAAAAACTTCCCCTCCCTTTCCTTCCTTCCTTCCCTCCCTCCCTTTCCTTTCTTTTACTTCTCCCTCCCTACTTCTTCCTTCTTTTTCTTTCTTTCTTCCTTCCTTCCCTTTTTCTCCTCCCTCCCCTCCTTCTTCCTTCCTTCCTTCCCTCTCTCCTTCTTTTTACTTCTCCCTCCCTACTTCTTTCTTTTTTCTTCCTTCCTTCCTTTCTGTCTTTCTTTCTTTCTTCCTCCCTCCCCTCTTCTTCCTCCCTCCCTTTCCTCTCCTTTTCTCCTTCCTCTTCTTTCCTTCCTTTTCATTTCTTCCTTCCTTCCCTTTTTCTCCTCCCTCCCCTCCCTGTTCTTCCTCCTTCCCTCCTATCCCTCTTTTCTTTTCCCTCCCTTCCTTCCCTCCATATTTCTCCTCCCTCTCCTTCCTTTCTTCCTCCCTCTCCCTTCCTCTTCCTTCCCTTCTTTCCTTCCCTCCCTCCCTCCCTTTTTTCTCCTTCCCTCCTCCTTCTTCTCCCTTCCTTCTTTCCTCTCTCCCACCCTTACTCCTCCCTCCCTTTCTTCCTCTCCACCCCTCTCTCTCTTCCTCCCTCAAAATACTACTTCTATGGGCTGCCACCCCCCCCACCCCTACCCCCGTGGATCCGTGCCCCAAGGTTTCAGCATGTGCCCCCCCCCACCAGATCCAGATCCCTTTGCCATCCTGGGTTCGAATCTCGCCCACCTTTTAACTCGAAGGCTCGCTGACTCTGGGTGGCCCAGAATCTCTGCAGACGTTTTCCGGAAAAACAGCCTATTCCCCCCACATCAAGGGGTCCCTCCTAGCCCCCTCCCCATCCAGCCCCCCCACCCAATTTCCTACTTTTCAGGCATGGTGACCTATTTCCCACCTTCCTCCGCCGCCCCCTGCCTCCCCCCCCCTTACCTTGACCAGTTCGGGCTCCCAGGCATCCAGCGTGAGGGACCTCACCTTGGAGAAATGCACCCCCAGACTCCTACGGCAGAGGAAGCGGGTGGAAATCAGGCACGGTTCAACAGGTGAAGACAAATCGGCCTCTTCTCTCGGGGTCCACTAACAGCCACGGCCCCCTCCCACCACTGTGGCGTCCACGTCGCAAATTACGAAGTCACGCACCCCCCACCCCCCAGATCTTTTCCTTCCAACACGGCAAAAGACCGAATCCTTATCTAATGCAGGCTGTCCTCGACTTATGACCCAACATTTCCGTTGCTAAGCGAGACTTTGACTGCCTTTCCTGCCGGGGTTGTTAAGGGAATCTGGCTTCCCCCGTCGACTTGGCTCGTCGGACGGTCGCAAAAGGGGATCGCGGGACATAACACACCCCGGGACGCTGCGACCGTCATAAATACGAGTGTCTGAATTTTTTGATCCCGTGACCGCGGGG
This sequence comes from Pantherophis guttatus, assembly GCF_059756535.1. Lineage (NCBI taxonomy): Eukaryota > Metazoa > Chordata > Lepidosauria > Squamata > Colubridae > Pantherophis > Pantherophis guttatus. The sequence continues at coordinate 1,784,691 of NC_142066.1, read as the reverse complement.
GTATGGCTGCGATGGCTGTAAATGTGTAAAACCGTCCCGAGCCACTTTTTTTCAGCTGTGTTGCAACTTGGAACGGTCACTAAACGAACCGTTGTTAAGTCGAGGACCACCTGTAACCCCTTTCTCCCATCTTCGGTGGCTATTTCGGGCACTCTTATGTGTCCTTTCTTGCAACCCCCGTTTTTATTCTGGTTTATCTTTGGTTTATCTCAAATTTGAACAGAATAACAGAATTGGGAGGGACCCTGGAGGTCATCTAGCCCAACCCCCTGGCTCAAAGGAGTCCCGGGGGGGGATGGAAGGGACCCTGGAGGTCATCTAGCCCAACCCCCTGCTGAAGGAGGAGACCCCATCCCATTCCAGACAAACGGTTGTCCGATCCCTTCTTAAAAGCCTCCATCAAAGGGTTCCCGGGGAGGGGGGATGGAAGGGACCCCAGAGGTCATCTAGCCCAACCCCATTGGGTTCCTTGCCGTGAGGCACCTGTGGATGCCGGAGCACTCGATGCAAAGGGTGATGCCCAGGTTGATGCTGGCCCACTCGGGTGCCGCCTCCCGGCAGTCGCAGCACTGAGCGTTGCCCTCCAGGCGCTGCACCTGATCCACCACATGTTTGTCCACCCCGCCACGCAGTTTGCGGCTGGAGGGGGACTGCAAGGTGGCCGCCGTCATGGATGCGCTCCGCTCCAGGTGCTGTCCCCCCCAAAAGAAAAAAGAAAAGAAAAAAAAAAGAAGAAGCATTATCAGCAAAAGCCAGCATGCACAGGGAGAGGATTCAACCAGAATAGAGCCGGAAGGGACCTTAGAGGTCATCTAGTCTAACCTTCTGCTCAGGCGGGAGGCATGATGTGTGTTAGGAAATAAGTATGTAACACTGCTGAATTGCATCATACTGTGTCCTGATTGGTTAGCTCTGTAGCCAATCTCCTTAAGAGGGAGCTACAAACATGGTTTGTTTTCTCTTTGCAGTTCTTGCTCTCTGATAGCTCTGCATGCAAATCCAGAAGAACTTTTTATTGTGAATGACTGTGATGACTGGTAAGAAGACTTTGTTATTCGATTATCCCTGGATTGTCGTTTTGGCTATCTCCTGCTTTATATGTGTATGACCTGGACTGTTTATTGGACTGTGCCTTACTATTTCCTGAAAGTAAACACAACTCAGTGTATCTCTGTGTTGACTGTGTTTATTCGTAACTACTCAGTCGCTTTCATGTGCACACCCTTGGTACTCAAGGATTACTCTGCGAATTCCTTAACAATGTGTATGTAATGTAATCAGAAGGGACCCTGGAGGTCTTCTAGTCCAACCCCCTTCCCAGGCAGGAGACCCTACACCATTTCAGATAAATATGTAATGTAATCAGAATTGAGCTGGATGGGACCTTGGAGGTCCTCTAGTCCAACCCTCAGATACTGTTCCAGACAAATGTGTATGCAATGTACTCTGTGTATGTAATACATGTAAAAATATGTATGTAATGTAATCAGAATAGAGCCGGAAGGGACCTCAGAGGTCATCTACTCCAGCCCCCTGCTCAAGCGGGAGACCCTATAATCATTTCAGACAAGTGGCTGTCCAGCCTCTTCTTAAAAATCTCCAGTGATGGAGCACCCATAATTTCTGGTGGCAAGCCATTCCACTGGCTAATCGTCCTTGCTGTTATGAAAGCTGTATGTCCTCGACTTATGACCACAATGGACCCCCCCAAATTCCTCAACTGTCGTAATGTGAGACCCTTGCCGAGTGCCCCAATGGCCGTCACGTGACCCCACGGGTGGTGCGACGGTCATAACGGGAGGACAAAGTCATGTCACTTTTTAAAAAGACCTTTGTAACTTCAAATCATCGTTAAACGAACGGTCGTAAAACGAGGACCTCCGAACCCGACATCTCTTATAACGACCTCATCGCCATTTGGGTTGGAGGCCGCCAGGTCTTACCTGCCCAGGGGATTCTGGCCGGTCCTCGTTGTACGCCGAGGCGATGCTGTTTTGGACGGCGCACATCCAGGCCTGTAGGTGATGCTCCGAATCGGCCTGCAGGAGGCACGCCCTAAAGCGAGACGGAAGGAGAGGATAATTGACCCTGGACCCATCAGAGATACAGGCAGTCCTTGACTTACGACCGCAATGGAGCCCAATGTTTCTGTTGTTAAGTGAGACAGTTGCTAAGTGAATTTTGCCCCGTTTTACAACCGTTCTCACCACAGTCGTTAAATGAATCACCACATTGTTATATTATTATTATAATTGTTGCAGTCGTTATACCGTTTTTCACACTTACGACCCCGTGATTTACATTCGGGTGCAAGTCAACGGGGGGGGGGGAGCCGGATTCACTTAATGACGGGGTGACTCATTCAAGAACGGCGGCGATTCACCTCACAATCGCATCAGCTTAAAGGTATAAAAATGGGACAAAATTCACTTAAGAAACGTCTCCACTTAGTGACGAAAGCGTGGGCCTCCGTTGTGGTCGTAAACCAAGGACGACCTTCGACGAAATGTCGAAGAACGAGAGGCGAAAAAGAGAGGAAAATGGGATTCTGGTTCTTTTTGAGGGCGAGAGAAATCCGGGATGGGCGAGGGCTCTGCTGGCCACCCCCTTCAAGAGCATTGATGGGAAGGGCCAGGGCGCCATCTTGACTTTTTTGACCTCCCCCGTGTGAACGGCCTGGGAGGAAGAGGGGAGGGGACTCACTTGGAGGGGGAGACCACCTCGAAACAGAAGCGGCGCTCGTGATCCGGACACGGCTTGACCGTACAGAGACGGAGATCTTCCACTACCACCGTCACCACGTCCTGGGGGTTTGGGGGGAGGGAGAAAAGGGGGGAGGAAGAAGAAGAGGATGAGGTGAGGGGGTCCAGCACGTCCACAGGCCCCCCACTCCCACCCAGACGTTGGAGAGAAAAACCTCCGGCATTTCCATCCATCCGACCATCTTTCTTTCTTTCTTTTCTTTCTGCCTTTTTTCTCTTTCTCTCTCTCCCTCCCTTCCTCCCTCTTTCCTTTCTCTTCCTCCCATCTCCTTCTCCTATTCTTTCTTCATCCCTCCCTCCCTTTTTGTTCTTCTCCTTCCTTCTTGTCATCCCTTCCTCCCTCTCCTTCCTTTCTTCCCTCCCTCTTCTCCTCTTTATCCCTCCCTCTTCTTTTCCTTCTTCTCCTTCCTTCTTGTCCTCCCTCCCGCTCCTCTTTCCTTCCTTCCTTTCTTCCACCCTCCCTCACTTTTTTCTTTCTTCTTTCTGCCTTTTTTCTTTCTCTCTCTCCCTTCCTCCCTCTTTCTTTTCTCTTCCTCCCATCTCCTTCCCCTATTTTCTTCATCCCTCCCTCCCTTTTTGTTCTCCTTCCTTGTCATCCCTCCCTCCCTCTCCTTCCTTTCTTCCCTCCCTCTTCTCCTTTATCCCTCCCTCTTCTTTTCCTTCTTCTCCTTCCTTGTCCTCCCTCCCTCTTTCCTTTCTTCCACCCTCCCTTTTTTCTTTTTTTCTTTCTTTCTCTTTCTCTCTCCCTTCCTTTCTCCCTTTCTTTTCTCTTCCTCTCATCTCCTTCTATCCTTTCTTCATCCCTCCCTCCCCTTTTTGTTCTTCTCCTTTCTTCTTGTCATCCCTCCCTCCCTCTCCTTCCTTTCTTCCCTCCCTCTTCTCCTTTATCCCTCCCTCTTCTTTTCCTTCTTCTCCTTCCTTCTTGTCCTCCCTCCCTCTTTCCTTCCTTCCTTTCTTCCACCCTCCCTCACTTTTTTCTTTTTTCTTCTTTCTTTCTGCCTTTTTTCTCTTTCTCTCTCCCTTCCTTTCTTTCTCTTTCCTCTCTTCCTCCCATCTCCTTCTCCTATCCTTTCTTTATCCCTCCCTCCCCTTCTTTTTTGTTTTTCTCCTTCCTTCTTATCATCCCTCCCTCCCTCTCCTTCCTTTCTTCCCTCCCTATTCTCCTCTTTATCCCACTCTCTTCTTTTCCTTCTTCTTCTTGTCCTGCCTCCCTCTCCTTTTTCCTTCCTTCCTTCCTTCCACCCTCCCTCACTCTTTTTCTTTCTTTTTCTTTCTTTTTTCTTCTCTTCCTTCCTTTCATTTTTATTTTTCCTTTTCCTCCCTTCCTTTCCTCTTTCTTTTGTTCCTCCTCTTCTTTTTCTTGTTCTGCTTCCTTCGTTTCCTTTCCCTCCCTCTCCTCCCCTTCCTTCCTTCCTTTCATTTTTATTTTTCCTTTTCCTCCCTTCCTTTCCTCTTTCTTTTGTTCCTCCTCTTCTTTTTCTTGTTCTGCTTCCTTCGTTTCCTTTCCCTCCCTCTCCTCCCCTTCCTTCCTTCCTTCCCTCCCTCCCACCCAATAAAAACTGCCCCCCTTTTCCTCCAAAGGAGCCCCCCCCTCACCTTGGCCTTCTTCTGATACACCAGCTGGTTATTCTGGATGGAGAACCAGCGCCTGCAATCGAGACACAGCCGGTGAGCAGGGAAGGGAGGGACCAGAAGAGCTTCCCTAGGCCAGAGCAGTCTACCTCACCGAGAACAATGGCAGGGCCAGGCTCCCTTCAACCTCTCAAAGGTTAAACAGGCAGAGGTAGTCCCTGACTTACGACCGCCGTTAAGAGCAGAATTTTTCTTGCTAAGCAAGGCGGTTGTTAATGGGGACGCTGCAATGGTCGTAAGTGTGAAAAACGGTCATAAGTCACTTTTTTCAGTGCCGTTGTAACTTCAAACGGTCACTAAATGAATGGCTGGAAGTTGAGGAGTACCTATACTAAGAAAGTTACCCTATTCAAAAATATGATATTTGTTCTTGTCCTATCCATGTTGAATTCTGGTAAACCCTTGCCAGCTGGGGAATTCTGGGAGTTGAAGTCCAGAAATTGTAAATCAAACTGACTGGGGAATTCTGGGAGTTGAAGTCCAGATATCTTAAATCAAACTGACTGGGGAATTCTGGGAGTTGAAGTCCAGATATCTTAAATCAAACTGGGGAATTCTGGGAGTCGAAGTCCAGAAATTGTAAATCAAACTGGGGAATTCTGGGAGTCGAAGTCCAGAAATTGTAAATCAAACTAGGGAATTCTGGGAATTGAAGTCCAGAGAAATCTTAAAGCAGACTGTCTGGGGAATTCTGGGAGTCGAAGTCCAGAAATCTTAAATCAAACTGAGGAATCCTGGGAGTCGAAGTCCAGAAATCTTAAATCAAACTGGGGAATTCTGGGAGTCGAAGTCCAGAGAAATCATAAAGCAGACTGTGGGGAATTCTGGGAGTTGAAGTCCAGATATCTTAAATCAAACTGACTGGGGAATTCTGGGAGTTGAAGTCCAGATATCTTAAATCAAACTGGGGAATTCTGGGAGTCGAAGTCCAGAAATTGTAAATCAAACTGGGGAATTCTGGGAGTCGAAGTCCAGAGAAATCTTAAAGCAGACTGTCTGGGGAATTCTGGGAGTCGAAGTCCAGAAATCTTAAATCAAACTGGGGAATTCTGGGAGTCGAAGTCCAGAAATCTTAAATCAAACTGGGGAATTCTGGGAGTCGAAGTCCAGAAATCTTAAATCAAACTGGGGAATTCTGGGAGTTGAAGTCCACCTCTCTTAAAGATGCTCAGGTGGGCAAACACCGCTCTATGAGAGGCCGCAGGTGTGCTCCTCCAGGGAAGGCAGCCTAAGCTCACCTGCTCCAGGTCTTGAAGGCGTTGCTGGCCCGTTTGTATAGATATCCTTCCGTCACCACCTGGCCGGGTTCGGCCTGGATTTCCGGGACATCGTCGTCTTGGCTCAAATCCTGGAGAAGGTGAGAAGAGAGCATGAACCTGCCCGCAAAGGACCTTCTGTTGGCCAACAAGAAGCCAAAATCCCACGTCAGCTATTTCCCACTATCGAAGGAAACTCCTCCTTTTGGGCCCAAGAAGGAGACCCTCCACCATTTCTGACAGTCCAGTCTCTTCTTCAAAGCCTCCAGTGATGGAGCTCTCACAACTTCTGAAGGCAACTTCTGTCCCATCGGTTGATGGTTCTCACTGTCCGAAAATTCCTCCTTATTTCCAGGCTGAATCTCTCCTTGGTCAGTTTCCATCCATTATTCCTTGTCCAGCTTTGGAAAACAGCTTGACCCCCTTCCTCCTCTCTGGGGCAGCCCCCCAAATATTGGAAGACTGCTCTCCTGTCTTTCCTGGTCCTCCTCTTCAGTAGACTAACCATTGCCCAGTTCCTGCAACCGTCCATCGTATGTTTGAGCCTCCAGTCCCCTCATCCTCTTTCTTACTCTTCTCTGCACTTTTTCTAGAGTCTCAACATCTTTTTTTATAGTGTGGTGACCAAAACTGGGTGCAGTACTCTAGGTGTGGCCTTACTAAGGCTTTGTAGAGTGGTATTAGTACCTCCCTTGATCCTGATTGCATCCCTCTGTTAATGCAATTTAGGATTGCATTGGCTTTTTTGGCTGCCGCTGCACACGGCTGGCTCCTATTTAGCTGGTTGTCCACTAAGACCCCAAGATCCCTCTCACAGTAACCGCTATTAATCCTGGTTAATTATTAAGCCAGGTTTCACCCCGGGGACCTCACCTTCTGTTTTATGGCGGCGTGTCTCTGCTCCATGTCCCTCTTCTCTCGGGCCGATTCCAGGACCAGTTCGTGCAGCTGGAAAAGAAAACAAAAAAGACATGGAAATCTCGGGGCGAAGGGAAGGATGGAGAAAACCCCCCAAAAATCACCCTCCCTTCGGTAAAATCCCTGGGCTGGGAGGAGGGGGTCACAAACCAGGATCAAGGGGAGGGGGGGTCCACTTTGCAGGAAAGTCCAATTCTTGCAAAAGGAAACGGCTGCAGTGAGGTTTGAAGCCAAGAACCCAGGATGGAAGTTGCAGGAAGTCCTCGACTTATGACCGCCATCCAGCCAAAAAAACCCCATGTACGTCGCTAAGCAAGACATTTCTTCAAGGAGTTTTGCACCCCTTTTACGAAAGTTGTTAAGGTCGTTAAACGGTCGTTAAGTGAATCCGGCTTTTCCCCCCTGTGGACGTTGCTTCTCGGAAGGCCGCAAAAGGGGATCGCGTGGCCTTGGAACTTGCGACCGTCGTAAATAGGATTCAACTGCCAAAACGCCCGAATTTTGACCACATAACTACGAGGATGCTGCAAGCGGTCGTCGGTGCGAAAAGAGATCCTAGCTCGCTTTTTTCAGCGCCGTCGTAAATTCAAACGGTCACTAAGCGAATTATTGTGAAGTCGAGGACTGGCTGCATTGATTTATTCGTTCAATTTCTATAAATTCTGTCCGTCTCAATCAGTGACTCTGGACAGTTTACAGTCCAAAAAATAAAAATAAAAATCGATATATTCAGCAGCAAACAATTGAATTCTGTTTTCTTCCCTGACAAAGGCAGTCCTCAACTTACGACCGTTCATTTAGTGACCGAAGTTACAACAGCACTGGAAAAAAGTGACTTAGGACCGTTTCTCACACTTACGACCGTTGAGATATCCCCGTGGTCACGCGATTTAAAATTGAAAGGCTTGGCGACCGACTCGTATTTATGACGGTCGCAAAGATTTGGCAACCTTCCGACAATCCAAGTCAACGAGGAAGCCGGATTCACTGAACAACCGCATGACTCACTTAACAACCGCAATGTTTCACTTAACCGCCGAGGCAAGAAAGCTCGTAAAACGGGAGCAAAATTCACGGAACGAAGCAACAGAATTTTGGGGCTCAATGACAGTCGTAAGTCGAGGACTCCCTGTATAGGATCTGAATGAACGTGAATCTACAGGCGTCCTGTTATGCTTCATATGTAGTTGGACTACAAGTCCCATCACACCCAACCAATTGATTTTGTTTTTTCCACACCTGGCCTGGCTTTGAACCAATCGTTAATTCAATCGCAAGGACAATTTTCACACCCCGTCAGTAAGTCAGAGTTTCTGTTTATTCAGGATTCTTTTTTTTTCCTGGCTGGTCTCCAGCTCTCTTCCATCCATTTCCTCCTCTCTGCCCTTAATTCTGGCCCAAGGATCAGACAATCTCTCCATGCACAGATAACTGTGTTTGGCCTCCCACACCCTCCTACGTTTATAATAATTGAAATTTTTTTAAAAATGCAATGAAGTAAAATAGGCAGCAAAACAAAATAAAAATGCAAAGTACAATATCAATAAAATGAAATAAATGAAAAATGCAATAATATGAAATAATATGCAATAACATGAAATAAGATCTGCAGTGAAATACAATAAAGAAGGAATCAAACACACAATAAAGTTAGCTGGGCAATGAATTAAAATATAAGTAAAAGATGCAATAAAGTAAAAGATGCGATAAAATGTAAATGAAACACACCAGCAAATAAATAAAATTTGCAATAAAACATACCAGAAAATAAAGTAAAATGGTCAATAAATTAAAATACAAATAAAAGATGCAATAAAGCAAAATAATAAAGTAAAATAAAATAGAATAGAATAATGGAATGGAATGGAATGGAATGGAATGGAATGGAATAGAATAGAATAGAATAGAATAGAATAGAATAGAATAGAAAATACAGAATGGAATGGAATGGAATAGAATAGAATAACAGTAGAAAATATGGAATAGAATAGAATAGAATAGAATAGAATAGAATAGAATAGAATAGAATAGAATGGAATGGAATGGAATGGAATGGAATGGAATGGAATGGAATGGAATAGAATAGAATAGAATAGAATAGAATAGAATAGAATGGAATGGAATGGAATGGAATGGAATGGAATAGAATAGAATAGAATAGAATAGAATAGAATAGAATAGAATAGAATGGAATGGAATGGAATGGAATGGAATGGAATGGAATGGAATGGAATGGAATGGAGTAAGTAAGAATGGAATGGAATGGAATGGAATAGAATAGAATAGAATAGAATAGAATAGAATAGAATAGAATAGAATAGAATAGAATAGAATAGAATAGAATAGAATAGAAAATACAGAATGGAATGGAATGGAATAGAATAGAAAATACAGAATGGAATGGAATGGAATAGAATAGAATAGAATAGAATAGAATAGAATAGAATGGAATGGAATGGAATGGAATGGAATGGAATAGAATAGAATGGAATGGAATGGAGTAAGTAAGAATAGAATAGAATAGAATAGAATAGAATAGAATAGAATAGAATAGAATAGAATGGAATGGAATGGAATGGAATGGAATGGAATGGAATGGAATGGAATGGAATGGAATGGAATAGAATGGAATGGAATGGAGTAAGTAAGAATAGAATAGAATAGAATAGAATAGAATAGAATAGAATAGAATAGAATAGAATGGAATGGAATGGAATGGAATGGAATGGAATGGAGTAAGTAAGAATAGAATAGAATAGAATAGAATGGAATGGAATAGAATGGAATGGAATGAATAAAATAAAATAAAATAAAATAAAATAAAATAAAATAAAATAAAATAATAAAATAAATAAAATAAAATAAAATAAAATAAAATAATAAATTAAAATAAAATAAAATAAAATAAAATAAATAAAATAAAATAAAATAAAATAAAATAAAATAAAATAATAAAATAATAAAATAAATAAAATAAAATAAAATAAAATAAAATAAAATAAAATAAAATAAAATAAAATAAAATAAAATAAAATAATAAAATAAAATAAAGATAAAATAAATAAAAACAAAAACTTTCAGCACTGCTTGTCCTCCTCACCTGAGCAGCTAGGCTTTTGCGATATTCCTCCAGCTCTTTGGACGCCCGAGACCCCTGTTCCAGGAAGACGGACTGGGCCTCCATGAAGGACAAGACCTGGAAGGAGCAGAGGCATCAGAAGGGAGACCCCCCACCCCAGTGGGGTCTCTTCAAGTAAGATTTGGGCTGCCCTGAAAACGGTGCTTTGCAAACAGAGAGAGTGACAGATAAAATAGGTTAAAAAAACCCCCCAAAACCAGGAGCCTTTGGAGGAAGGAACTTTTGACGAGCTCAGAGGTGCTGTGTTTGGATTTTCTCATCCGGGATCCCAAAAACTAAAGTTTGGTTGAAATCAGAAGGGAAAAAGAGATTTTTTTTCTGGCGTGAGAAAGCCAAGTCAAGGCAGATTATATCACGATTTACGACGAAGATGGAGCCTAAAATTTCTGTTGCTAAGTGAGACAGTTGTTAAAGTGAGTTTTGTCTGCTTTTTCGACCTTCCTTGGCCCAGTCGTTAAGTGAATCGCTAAAGCCGTTCAGTGAGCAACCCCGTTGTTAAGTGAATCTGGCTTCCCGATTGACTTTGCTTGACGGGAGGTCGCAAAAGGGGAATCGCGTGACTCCGGGACACTGCGACTGTCATAAATGTGAGTCACTTGCCAAGCGTCTGAATTTTGATCCCGTGACTCTGGGGAATGCCTCAACGGTCGTAAGTGTGAGTCACTATTTTCAGTGCCGTTGTAACTTTGTACGGTCACTAAACGAACCGTTGTAAGTCGAGAACTACCTGTATGTCTTAAAATGTGGTCATGTTGAGATCTCGGGACTTCAACTCCCAGAATCCCCCAGGTGCGCTGCGGTGTCACCCTGTGCCGAGTGCGAATCTCGCTCAAATCAGCTCCACCAGACACTCCGGCATCCCACAGAAGCCATCTTTGTGAATGTGTGCCAAAAACTAAGCTACACATACATACACCCCCCCCCTTAGCAAGGCCCTCTCCTCTCCGGGCAACAGGCTCAAGGCTGGGGATGATGGGACTTGCAGTCCAAGAAGACCAAGGTTGGGGAAGGGAGTTACTCACGAATTTGAGGATCTCAAATTTCTTCTTGGATTGAATCACATTGATCTGAAAGACAGGAGAAGGATCGGGAGTTCGATTCCCACGTCGACCCGCCACGTCGACCCGTCCCAAGAGCCCTCACCGTCCGTCCGTCCCCCCCTCAGACCCGGAAATGGGACCCTTGGCCGGGGGGGGGTCTTTCAGGACCTCTCCCCCACCTGCAGCACGTAGTCGAGGGCTCGGTTACGGAAGGTGGTGCGGGCTGCTTTGAGGGCGACCATGGCGTCTTCGGCATCGTGTTGGCGCCGACGGGGCACCTCGGCGTTATGGTGCAAGGCGCTGCCGAGACTTTCGCTGCCCCGCTCGAATTCCTTCCTGGTTTCTTTGAACTGCTTAATGTCCCTGAAAGAGAAGAAGGGTGCAGGGTTCACACAATGTCCTTAACCCGGGTTAGCTGCATTCACAGAACCGGTGGTCCCAGAACAGGTTAACCCTCTCACAGTGTTATATATGATATATATATATATATTTATTTATCTCCTGTTTTTTTTCACTGGTTCAAGTCGGCGAGGAGACTCAATACTCTTTCTTCTGACATTTTCCTCCATAACAACAACCTTGTGAGGTGGGTTGGGCTAAGAGAGAGAGGCTTTCATGCCTAAGGCGGGACTAGAACTCCCCGTCTCCCAGTGATTGGCCCAAAGTCACCCAGCCGGCTTTCATGCCCTAAGGCGGGACTAGAACTCCCCGTCTCCGGGTGATTGGCCCAAAATTACCCAGCCGGCTTTCATGCCTTAAGGCAGGACTAGAACTCCCAGTCTCCCAGTGATTGGCCCAAAGTTACCCAGCCGGCTTTCATGCCTAAGGCGGGACTAGAACTCCCAGTCTCCCGGTGATTGGCCCAAAGTTACCCAGCTGGCTTTCATGCCCTAAGGCGGGACTAGAACTCCCCGTATCCGGGTGATTGGCCCAAAATTACCCAGCTGGCTTTCATGCTCTAAGGCGGGACTAGAACTCCCAGGCTCCTGGTGATTGGCCCAAAATTACCCAGCCGGCTTTCATGCCCTAAGGCGGGACTAGAACTCCCCGTATCCGGGTGATTGGCCCAAAATTACCCAGCTGGCTTTCATGCCTAAGGCGGGACTAGAACTCCCAGTCTCCCGGTGATTGGCCCAAAATTACCCAGCCGGCTTTCATGCTCTAAGGCGGGACTAGAACTCCCCGTATCCGGGTGATTGGCCCAAAATTACCCAGCCGGCTTTCATGCTCTAAGGCGGGACTAGAACTCCCAGTCTCCTGGTGATTGGCCCAAAGTTACCCAGCCAGCTTTCATGCCTAAAGTGGGACTAGAACTCCCCGTCTCCGGGTGATTGGCCCAAAATTACCCAGCCGGCTTTCATGCCCTAAGGCGGGACTAGAACTCCCCGTCTCCGGGTGATTGGCCCAAAATTACCCAGCCGGCTTTCATGCCCTAAGGCGGGACTAGAACTCCCAGTCTCCCGGTGATTGGCCCAAAGTTACCTAGCTGGCTTTCATGCCTAAGGCGGGACTAGAACTCCCAGTCTCCAGTGGTGGGATTTAAATAATTTAACAACCAGTTCTCTGCCTGGGTAGGCGTGGCCGGGTGGTCATGTGACTGGGTGGGTGTCTCCAACTCAACGTCACTCATCACACCCAGCCCCGCCTCCTGGCCATCCGCCTCAAAAGGCAGAGGTGGGATTCAGCAATTCTGACCGGTTCGGACTAATCCCACCACTGGCTGGACCCGCCCCTGCCCGTTTTTCGGGCTATTTTTGCATGACTCCCCGTCGCTCCCACCGCTTTTGGCACGCGATGGCCCGGTGGGCCCGTTTTTCGCCCTCCCCAGGCTCCTAGAAAGGCTCTGGAGCCTGGAGAGAGCGAAAAATGGGCCTTTCGGTCCTACTGGAAGTCAGCAAACGGGCCATTTCCAGCCTCCGGGGGGTTGGGGAAGGCTGTTTTCACCCTCCCCAGGCGCCTAGAAAGCCTCTACAGCCTGGAGAGAGCGAAAAACGAGCCTTTCGGTCCTACTGGAAGTCGGCAAACGGGCCATTTCCAGCCTCCGGGGGGTTGGGGAAGGCTGTTTTCACCCTCCCCAGGCGCCTAGAAAGCCTCTACAGCCTGGAGAGAGCGAAAAACGAGCCTTTCGGTCCTACTGGAAGTCGGCAAACGGGCCATTTCCAGCCTCCGGGGTGTTGGGGAAGGCTGTTTTCACCCTCCCCAGGCGCCTAGAAAGCCTCTACAGCCTGGAGAGAGCGAAAAACGGGCCTTTCGGTCCTACTGGAAGTCGGCAAACGGGCCATTTCCAGCCTCCGGGGTGTTGGGGAAGGCTGTTTTCACCCTCCCCAGGCGCCTAGAAAGCCTCTACAGCCTGGGGAGGGCGAAAAACGGGCCTTCTCCACCCTCCCGGAGGCCCTCCGGAGGCCGGAAACAGCGTGTTTCCCAACTTCTGGTGGACCCAGAAGGCCCGAAAATCAGCTGGCCGGCACGCACATGGACGCCGGAGCTGAGCTCGCGTGCCCACCGATATGGCTCCACGTGCCACCATCACGGCATTAGACCAAACTGACTCTGGGAAGCCAATGGGTGCATTCTAACCCCCGATATCTAAACCCAGTTGGGCCTGGTCGAACATCTTGTGAGATCACAGATATGTGGGGAGGCAGCTACCAAATGCAAAGCTAACTAACCATAGTTGGCGAGTTCAATAGACAGAGATCCGAAACAGAGACCGGGGGATCCCAGTTCAAATCCTGTTCCGTCCCGAATAATTCCCGCCCAATAATTCTAAGCCGACAGACCCCCATCGGACACACTTACTCCTTCACCAGAGTTTGCAGCTGCAGCTTGAGCGACTGTTGCGCGGTCTCCAGGAGTTCCTAGGACAAAAAAAAAAGAGCACTTTTAATCGAGTTGCAACCAAGTTTATTTTATTTCACACCGTTACTTTATTGCATTTACTTATTTTTTGTTGCATTGTATTGCATATTTTATTTTATGGCGTGTTTTTTTTTCTATTTTATCGCATATTTTATTCCATTATATTGCATATTTTTGGTCACGATTATTAAGAGAAACTTATCCTTAATCCTCCTTGATTTGATTTGGGGGGGGGGGGGGGGAAATCTCTTATTATTATTTTGGGAGGCTTTTTCTGAGTTTTGCATCTCATTTACAGGCTTGGGATTTCCTGGTGGTCTCCCATCCTTAACAGCTTAACAGGAAGATCAATCCGCTCACCTCTTGCTGTTCCATCATTCTGCTCAAACTTTGGGAAAACTTTTCCAGGCACTCCTAGGAGGGGAAAAAAGACATTAGAGGGTTTTTTTTTCTTTTAAAAGCCTCTGACGATCCAAGCTGAGCTGCCTGATCGGCAGAGTTTTTTTTTCTTTTAAAAGCCTCTGACGATCCCAGCTGAGTTGCCTGATCGGCAGAGGTTTTTTTTCTTTTAAAAGCCTCTGACGATCCCAGCTGAGTTGCCTGATCGGCAGAGGTTTTTTTTCTTTTAAAAGCCTCTGACGATCCCAGCTGAGTTGTCTGATCGGCAGAGGTTTTTTTTCTTTTAAAAGCCTCTGACGATCCCAGCTGAGTTGCCTGATCGGCAGAGGTTTTTTTTCTTTTAAAAGCCTCTGACGATCCCAGCTGAGTTGCCTGATCGGCAGAGGTTTTTTTTCTTTTAAAAGCCTCTGACGATCCCAGCTGAGTTGTCTGATCGGCAGAGGTTTTTTTTCTTTTAAAAGCCTCTGACGATCCCAGCTGAGTTGCCTGATCGGCAGAGGTTTTTTTTCTTTTAAAAGCCTCTGACGATCCCAGCTGAGTTGCCTGATCGGCAGAGGTTTTTTTTCTTTTAAAAGACTCTGACGATCCCAGCTGAGTTGCCTGATCGGCAGAGGTTTTTTTTCTTTTAAAAGACTCTGACGATCCCAGCTGAGTTGCCTGATCGGCAGAGGTTTTTTTTCTTTTAAAAGACTCTGACGATCCCAGCTGAGTTGCCTGATCGGCAGAGGTTTTTTTTCTTTTAAAAGACTCTGACGATCCCAGCTGAGTTGCCTGATCGGCAGAGGCTTTTTTTTTTCTTTTAAAAGCCTCTGCCGATCAGGCAACTCAGCTGGGATCGTCAGAGTCTTTTGAAAGCATTTTTTTACAACTTCTTCGCCAAAGAGGTTGTAGAAAAAATGGGTTTTAAAAGAAAAAAAAATTGGCCATGCCCACCCGGTCACATTACTCCACCCCCACCAAGCCACGCCCACAGAACTGGTAGTAACAAATTTTAGATTTCACCCCTGGTTCGGGGGCACCCCCAGCCTCTCCCCCACCCCCCTCAAATCTACTTACGCTCATCAACGTGTCCCCCGAGGAATTCTGGGAAAGTTCCTGGATCCCCGAGGCAAAACTTTTGCTGTGGCTGCAGAATTGGCGCCCGGATTCCAGCATGGTGCCACCCAGCTTCAGCAACTGCCAGGGAGGGCAAGGAGGACAGACGGCGGGTCAGAATTGGGACACACGGACCCCAGGAGCGGGCACCTGGGCTTTGCTCTGCTGAGGGGGTGGGGGCTGGGATAACTGCACCCCCCACCCCACCCCACAGACCGGCCTTGGCACACCCTGGGGCAGTGCCCACCTGCTCGAGACGGCACCAGACAGGCGTTCCAGCTGGCAAGATCAGGAACAATACAGGTAGTCCTCGGCTTACGACCATTTGTTTAATGACTATTTGCAATTAGGTCCTTGCACTAATGTCCCTGTAGACCCATATTTGAAATTTGGGTGCTTGGCAACCAACAAGGGTGGTACCATCCCAAGGTCACGTGACTACAATTTTCCTTCCTTCCTTCCTTCCCTCCTTTTCCTTTTGTCTACTTTCCTTCCTTTCTTCTTTCCATCTTCCTTTCCTCCCTCCCTCCCTTCTTTTCTTTCTTTCTTCCTTCCTTTTGTCTTCTTTTCCTTCCTTCCTTTTGTCTACCTTCCTTCCTTTCTTCCTTCCATCTTCCTTTTCTTTCCTCCCTTCCTCCTTTCCTCCTTTCCTTTTTTCCTTCCTTCCTTTTATCTTCCTTTCCTTCCTTCCTTTTGTCTACCTTTCTTCCTTCCTTCATCCTTCCCTCCTTTTGTCTACCTTCCTTTTCTTCCTTCCATCTTTTCTTTCCTCCCTCCCTCCCTCCCTCCTTTCCTTTCTTCTTTCCTTTTTACCTTCCTTTTGTCTTCCTTTCCTTCCTTCCTTCCTTTTGTCTACCTTCCTTCCTTCCATCATTCCTTCCTTCCTTTTGTCTACCTTCCTTCCATCTTCCTTCCTCCCTCCCTTCTTCCTTCCTTTCTTCTTTCCTTTTCCTTCCTTGTCTTCCTTTCCTTCCTTCCTTCCTTTTGTCTACCTTCCTTCCTTCTTGTCTTTCTTTCCTTCCATCTTCCTTCCATCTTCCTTCCTTCCTTCCTTCCCTCTGTCCCTCCTTTTTTGTCTCTCTTTTTCCCTTCACTCTCTTTCCTTCCCTTTCTCTCCTTCCTACCTACCCAGGGGGATTCTGGAAGAACTCCTGGATCCCTGACACAAAAACAGAGTCCCTAGGGAGTTGGGTGGCATAGAAATATGATTAATTAAATTAAATTAAACTCTTGCTGTGGCTGCAGCATTCGCTCCCGGATTGCCATCTAACGCACCTTTAACTCGTTGATTAATTTAGCTTGTCTTGAGTTATTTTTTTCCCACTTTGCTGAAGTCAAGATATATTACATCGACTGCATTCCCACCATCTACTAAGAAAGTTACCCTACCCCCCAAAAATGTGATCTTTGTCTTATCCATGCTGAATTCCGGGAAACTCTTAACCGGCTGGGGAATTCTGGGAGTATCGAAGAAACACCCGTTTCGGATCTAAAAGGACCTAAATCCAGTGGTGGGATTCAGCCAGTTCGCACTTAATCGGGAGAACCAGCTATTAACTTTCTAAGCAGTTCGGAGAACCGGTTGTTGGAAGAAATCTTATTTTGTTTTTTCCCACTTTACAGGGCTAATCCTGTAAGGAAGGCAGGAAGGAAACATTCTGGTGGCGTTTCTAGCCTAATCTTTATTGCCCTGCTTACAGAAACTGCCTCTCTGATTAACCCTTATTACATTGTAACATTAAGGTGAAGCGCCCATCGACGTGAGTGACATTGAGTTGGCCACATCCACATGGTCACATGACCACCAAGCCACGCCTACCCAGCTGGTCATTAGGGCAGAGAACCGGTTGTTAAATAATTTGAATCCCACCACTGCCTAGATCACAAAGGATCTGAGCTGTTCTAGGACAGATTCTGCTTTAGGCAGGAAATTGCTCTCCTGCGGTGTCAAATGGTGCAATCCAGAAGCATTTAAAGGCCTGTAAACAAATATTTTGTGATGTTTCTCTTTCTTGCTCGTCTCCAATCCCCCTCCTTGCAACTTCTAGATTTTTCTCCCGGGGGGGGGGAGGAGGAGGAGGGGCAAAGTATTTTGTGCAAAGTTTGCAACGTATTTGGTGCAAAAACTCAGCCGGGGTCTTAAGCTGACACGTCGTGGAAGACCTGCTCACCTTTTCCAACTGAGTTTCCAAAACCGATACTTCTAGTTCCACAGTCTCAACGGCGGCCCTGAGGGTAGGGGGAGGTTTGTGGGGAGAGGGGGGGGAGAGAAAGAAAGGAAATATGTCACCCAGGGCGGGTTAGAAACCACTGCAGAGATATGATGAGCGCGAACGCCTGGGCTTCAAAGCTGAGCCGTAGCCACAGAATCATGACACCGTACGAGTCTTGCAATTTCCGTTTGCGTCTTGCAGTGCCACGTTGGGAACAAGCAGCCACGGAAGGCATTTCTTTTTGCAGAAATTAAAAGGAGTCGGTGGGTCTGCTTCTTCGTCCTCAACCAAGCGGGCTGTCCCGATTTGGAGTTGGGACTCCATCGCCCAGAATTCTTTGCAGGAGATTCCCAGGGTGCATCTCAAAAGAGTGCCAGGCTGGGAAAAGCTGTGTGGAAACAATGTTTTTCCAACTTCAGCACGATGGACTTCAAGTCCCAGAATTCCTCCGCCAGCACATCAGTTTTCCATTTAATTATCCTGCCACGTAGTCATAATTCGTTTATTCGTTTAGCTTGTGATGTTATTTTTTTTTCACTTTCAAGATATATTACGTCTACCGCATTCCCACTATCTACTAAAAAAGTTACTCTATCAAAAGAACAAAACAAAAAAAAGGGATATTTGTTCTTGTCTAATCCATGCTGAATTCCGGTAAACCCTTGCCGGCTGGGGGATTATGGGAGTAGAAGTCCACCCCTCTTTAAAAAAGCCATGTGGGGAATTATGGGATAAGAAGTCCATCCCTCTTAACTTCCTGAGGTTGAGAAACACTGTGGTCGAGTTACGTTGCAGGTGATACTTGACTGACCGGTCCAGTCAATGAGGAATTGCAATTTCCCAGTTAGAACAATTAACCGGTGGAACGACTTGCCACCAGAAGTTGTGGGTGCTCCATCACTGGAGGTTTTTAAGACGAGATTGGACAACCATCTGTCTGAAATGGTATACTATAGGGCAGTGATGGCTAACCTTTTTGCTGTCGAGTGCCAAAAGCCGGGGAAGAGCAGGAGGGTCGCGCACGCGTGTGTCCACACCCATAATTCAATGCGCCCTGCCCCCACACGCATGCGTACGTGACCCTCCCCTTTTGGCACGCGATGGCATAATGGGTCCGGTAGGCCTGTTTTTCACCCTCTCCGGGCTCCAGAGGCTTTCTAGGAGCCTGGGGAGGGCAAAAACTGCCTTCCCCACTCCCCAGAGGCTGGAAACAGCCTGTTTCCCGACTTCTGGTGGGACCGGAAGGCCCGAAAATCAGCTGGCCGGCGCACGCATGCGCACTGGAGCTGAGTTAGGGCAACGCTCATGTGCCCACAGATATGGCTCCGCGTGCCACCTGTGGCACGCATGCCATAGGTTCGCCATCCTGGCTGTAGGGTCTCCTGCTTGAACAGAGGTTGGACTAGAAGACCTCCCAAGGTCCCTTCTATTCTGTTATTCCGTACATGATAACATTTTCCCTTCCAGAATACCCAGGAAAAACAATTCCAGCTTTCTTTCTATCTTCTGCCCTGTTATTTCATCCAGCCATTTTTTAAATCTTGTCCCAAAATTTCCTAATCTTAGGACAGGTCCACCACATGTGGTAGAATGTCCCTTGTTTGTGTCCGCACCTCCAACAATTCGGAAGACCTATTCGAGAACATCCTGGCCAATCTCGCTTTACATTTTGTAAAGATTTTTTTTATAAGCAGAGACGGACAGATTATCGATGGAAATGAAGGAGAGGGAGGACACCGAGTACTATTTAATATGGTTATTCTATATTATTTCATGTTTTAATTATGATTTAATATGGTATTCCTGGTTGGAGAGTAAACACAAAACTTAAGGGATGTTTTTGTCACGAGGTCGGATTGTAAATAAAAGTCAAGGTCATTTAGATAAAGATGTAAGTTTAAGATAAAGAGATATTTAGAAGTAGAATTTGTGTAAAGAGGTTAAATAGGCTAGAGATACCGATGCAGAAAAGTTGTTATAAGTATTGAAATTTTGATATGTTTGTTTTCGGTTGTTTATATTTTTTCATTTTTGTGTGTGTGTGCGTGTGTTTTTCTTGATTTTTTTGTGTATTATGTTTCTTTTTGTACTGTGTATTTTAATCTTTGGAAATTTAATAAATATTTAAAGAAAAAAAAAGTAACACACAACCATACAGCCTCTGCTCCGTTGCGGTCATCTCACAATTTCCTGCCTCCGTCAAGAGGTTGTATACCTTATTTATTTATTTATTTATTTATTTATTTATTTATTTATTTATTTATTTATTTTGTTTGTATGTATGTATGTATGTATGTATGTATGTATGTATGTATGTATGTATGTAATTTATATGCCGCCCTTCTCCCGTAGGACTCAGTGCGGCTTACAAATGCAGTGATGACAAGAACCCAAAGCCTCTCTCCAACTTGGCCCCTACTAAACAGGTTGGGGTTCGTTGGCCATCATCCTACAGCCAGCCAGGGTGTTGTGGAGGATGGGATTTGTAGTTCAAAAATCTACCAATGCTGGGAAGGCAGTGTCTGCAGATGTCGTAACCCTCCTGCCTTCAAAATATTGGTAGGCTTAGAACAACAAATCCCATCATGTGGGGTCCTGAGTGCTGTCCGAGCAGGGTGGATATTTCATGACCCAACTAGGGAACGACTTCAGTGCTAGGAGGGAGGGGGGATTGTGGAATGGTGGGAGGAGGAACAGGAGGATTGGGGGAGGGTCCTTGGGGCTCTTTCAGCTTGGTGGTTTTCTTGCAGGCGTTTCATGAACCATATGGGTAATGCTATCAGTGCTAGGAGGCACGTGGGTTTGCAGAAGGCAGGAAGAGAAAGAGAGGGAGGGAAGGAGGGAGGGAGGGAGGGAGGAAGGAAGGAAGGAGGGAAGGTAGAGGCTATGGGGTCTTCAGTGCTCTCTGAGCTTGATGGTTTTCTTGGAGGCATTTTATGACCCAACTAGAGAATATCATCAGTGCTAGAAGGGAGGTGAGTTTGCGCTGCAGAGGGGAGGAGGAGGAGGAGGAAAAGGAGGGAGGGAGGGAGGGAGGAAGGAAGGAAGGAAGGATAATGAATGCTAAAAGGGAGGTGGGTTTGCAGAGGGGAGGAGGAGGAAGAGGAGGGAGGGAGAGAGAGAGCGGGAAGAAGGAAGGAAGGAAAAATGGATCATCAATGCTAAAAGGGAGGTGAGTTTGCAGAGGGGAGGAAGAGGAGGAAGAGAAGGAGGAAGGAAGGAAGGAAGGAAGGAAGGAAGGAAGGAAGGAAGGAAGGAAGGAAGGAAGGAAAAATGGATCATCAATGCTAAAAGGGAGGTGAGTTTGCAGAGGGGAGGAAGAGAAGGAAGGAAGGAAGGAAGGAAGGAAGGAAGGAAGGAAGGAAGGAAGGAAGGAAGGAAAAATGGATCATCAATGCTAAAAGGGAGGTGAGTTTGCAGAGGGCAGGAAGAGGAGGAAGAGGAGGAAGGAAGGAAGGAAGGAAGGAAGGAAAGGAAAGGAAAGGAAGGAAGGAAGGAAGGAAGGAAGGAAGGAAGGAAGGAAGGAAGGAAGGAAGGATCATGAATGCTAAAAGGGAGGTGAATTTGCAGAGGGCAGGAAGAGGAGGAAGAGGAGGAAGGAAGGAAGGAAGGAACGAAAGGAAAGGAAAGGAAGGAAGGAAGGAAGGAAGGATCATGAATGCTAAAAGGGAGGTGAGTTTGCAGAGGGGAGGAAGAGGAGGAAGAGGAGGAAGGAAGGAAGGAAAAATGGATCATCAATGCTAAAAGGGAGGTGAGTTTGCAGAGGGCAGGAAGAGGAGGAAGAGGAGGAAGGAAGGAAGGAAGGAAAGGAAAGGAAAGGAAGGAAGGAAGGAAGGAAGGAAGGAAGGAAGGAAGGAAGGATCATGAATGCTAAAAGGGAGGTGAGTTTGCAGAGGGGAGGAAGAGGAGGAAGAGGAGGAGGAAGGAAGGAAAGGAGGGAGGGAGGGAGGGAGGAAAAATGGATCATCAATGCTAAAAGGGAGATGAGTTTGCAGAGGGGAGGAAGAGGAGGAGGAAGGAAGGAAGGAAGGAAGGAAGGAAGGAAGGAAGGAAGGATCATGAATGCTAGAAGGGAGATGGGTTGTGGAGGGGAGGAGGACAAAAAAGAGAAGGAGGAAGAGGAGAAGGAGGACAACTGCGGGGTCCTTGGTGCTCTCTGAGGTTGATGGTTTTCCCATTTCATGACCCAACTAGGTAACATCACCAGTTCTAGAGGGAGTGGCGTTTGCTCTCTCTTTATATCCTAGATATCTCCCTTCTTTATATCCCATCCTCCACAGCCAGCCTGAAGGCGATGGGCCCTTTTCAGCCAAGATGGCTGCCGGCCCCCCCACCCTCCCTCCCTCCCTCCACGGGGGCCACGTTAGAAAATCCAAACCAAGAAAAGAGAAGCAAAGCGAAGCCACATCCGCTGCGAAATGAACCAAAACTGCAGGAAACGTTATGAAAAACAAAACGAAACCCTCCTGCAAAAAACGAAAAAGCAGACTCACGCACGGGGTGGGGGGGGGAACCCTGCACCCCCAAAACAAGAGGGGTGCAGCCCCCCCGGGACACGGAAAGCCTGGGAAAATTCTGGCAGGAGGAGCAACGTGGCACAGGTGGAAAAAAATACGACTTTTGGAAACCATTTCTCACATCCTTGGCAAGCTTCAGAAGGGAAATATATTGCTTTTTTGGCCCTTGGCATCGCAACCGGGAGGGGGGGGGGATGGCTCACCCGGCTTCCCCCCAACCATCATCCCCTGCCAATGCAGCCCACTCGCCTCCTGGCAGGGGATGATGGGCGCTGGAGCATGCCCCAAGCGAAGGAGGAGAGGAGAGAGACTTTAAACAACCCCAATCCAACAAGCCATGATGGCTAAGGAACAGCCGGTTTGCAGGCGTGGAAGTGGGGGCGGAAAACACCAAATTTTCCACCCTTAATAATGAGGAAGAAATTATATTTCCTAAATAACGCACAAGATTTGGGGACCCTAAGACGGTTTGCTTGCGTTTAAAGCAAAGAAACAAAAAAATCCCTTGAAATAGATCCTAATGTAAAACGCAGGCGGGTCCTCGACTTACGACGGTGCGCTTAGTGACCGAAGTTACAACGGCACTGGACAAAGGGACTTAAAAGGCCCTTTTTCACACTTGCAGCCATCCCCGTGGGATTAAAAAAAAATTCAGAGGCCTAGACACTGACTCACATTTATGACAGTCGCAGCATCCCGAGGTCGCATCCCGATTCCCCTTTTGCGACCTCCTGAATCCGGCAAAAAAAAAAAAAGCCGGATTCGTTTAACGACCTCGTTACTCACTGAACAATCGCACTGATTCTCTTTAATAACGGTGGCAAGGATGGGCACAACACGGGGCGAAGCTCGCGTAATACAAGTCTCGGTTAATGACGGAAATTGGGGGGGGGCGGCTGCCCCCTGGTACTGTAAATAAAAATAGAGCAGGGAAATAAGGGATGACAAAAAGGAGGGAAGAATATAAAAAAGGAAAAGAAAAGAAAGAAGCAAGCATTGATGTCCAACTGTCTTCGTGGCAATAAAAGAGTGCAAAATTGAGATTAAAACCTCAATTTTTTTTTTCCTGTTTTTAATGTTGAGCAGAAATGAGTCATTTTTTGGAACAGTCGACTAATCTGATCATCATATTCAAACTTCAATTTTTTTCCCCCCGCTCTGTTTCAAACACGAAAGTCCCCAAAGGGGTTTCTAAGCAAAACAGGATTTATTCTTTTTTTCTCGGATTAAAACAGATTACGGGTTATCCTCTCTTTACAACCGTTCATTTAGTGTGAACGGTTCCAAGTTACGACAGCTCAGGAAAAAAAACCCGAGTTAGGACCGTTCTTTCACACTTAATGACCTCCTCCGTGCACACCATTTTTGACGATTCACGACGGTGGCGCTGTGAAGTCAACGGACTCGCTTAACAACCATGGGACTCGCTTAACCACGGCAGCGATTCGCTTAACAACGGTGTCAAGGAAGGTCTCTAAACGGAGGGCAAAACCCCACTTTGAATCAATGCCTCGCTCTTAGCGACAGAAAGGCTGCGTTCCCCCCCCCCTTAGGGTCGTAAGACGAGGACTGCCTGTAATTTGGCCAGCTCCATCCTTCCACCCCCCCCCTGTCTGTTCTTCCGTTGCGAGAACTGACCTACAGAAGATGGGGGTTGCAACACGGGAGGTGGGGCAAGGCTCCGGAGAACTCGGTGTGTTTTGTGTGTGTGCTTGCGTGTGTGTGTGTGTGTGTGTGTGTGTGTGACAGGAAGCCACAGACCACAAGTTGTTCTGCAAGCGGCCGTAACAACAAGCTCATTTATGGCCCACCCGCAGCCAAGTCAGGTTTTTCCGGCCTCACCGCTTCCAGACACGGCAGTTTTAATTCCCCAGCTGGCCTTTTGCAAGGAGATAAATCCTGGTTTGCGCGACACGCCAGCCGATCATGGTTTGCGCCCCTGCCTTAGGCCCAACAGACCGAATCTCACGCTAAACCGTGCTTAGAATGGAATAACAAGAGTCGGAAGGGACCTTGGAGGTCTTCTAGTCCAACCCCCCTCCTTAACCAGGAAACCAGACATCGCTTAATCGAGGTTGCACGACGGGCTGGTCAAAGATGGCTTCTTTGAGATTGCGTGTATTTTTTTTAAAAAAGAAAAGAAAAGGTTTTATTTATTTATTCCAACAGGCGGGGCTAAACATACGAACATGCGAATGATTTTTTAAATGTTATCTAATTCTGGGTTTTATTTGATTGACCAAACTAAGTAATAATTTTAATTAGCAATTTTATGATGTTTGTGCGTCTATATTTTTTCTTGACTGTACACCGCCTGGAGTCCTACGGGAGAAAGGCGGTATAGAAACACAATAAATAAATAAATCAATAAATTGGTTGATCAGAACGTAAAATGCAAAGAGAGCGGAAATTAAAGGGGAGGAAAAAGGGAAAAAAGAGCAAAAAGGGATAGAAGGAAAAAAATAGGGAGGGGGGGAAGTGACTTCTGATTCTTTTTAGCATAGTAGAAAAATAATCACATTACGGCCTCAATTTTTATACAATAATATACAGCGGCCATTTCTATCGCGAGAAGCCGATCTAATAAATAGAGAAATCCAAAGTCAAAATTTCATTTTTTTTCCCCCCTCCCCATCCCAAGCACAAAGCCCAGAAACGGTTTCCAAATGGAAATAAAAATAAAATACGTTCTTTTCTTGGAATAAAGCAATCCATTGAACTGTCTTCTACTTTAGGATTGGGGGTGTTGTGCGAATGGAGGCTTGGAACCTGCTGGTTTCCCGGGGGGGGGGGCGGGGGAAGGAGAGGTCTGGTGGGGGAGGGGTCTCACATACCACTGCATGCAAACATGCGTGTTAAACCGGGTTGCGTCCTAGGCCTGTCGCTGGCTTGCTGTCGGGGTACAAAACGGTTCTCGTGCGAGACACAAAAGTGTGTCATGTCTACACAACCACGGAGAGAGTAGCTGGGTGTGTATACCTACCACTTGTCCTGTGGCCCACCCCCCACAATTAACACCAATGCATAACCCTGCGTCTCCCAGTTGCAACCACTTTGCAGGTGGAAGCTGGGGACGAGATGGGAAGGAGGGTGGGGTAAGGGGGATGTAAGAAGAGACCCCCCACCCAATAGGAAGCGGATCTCCTGGCGCCCTCCCCCCCCCATCTGAACCAGGGCAAAGTTGCAGAAGTCAAACTCAGGGTCGCCTCCTTGGGAGGGTCTGACAGCCCCTCACCCCACTTTGCTCTCAGGACCCTCCTGGCAGAGGGAAGATACAGGGATGGGAAATGGGGAGGGGGCTGCCCTTTAAAATTGGTCATAGAGCCGGGAAGGGCCAGAGCCAAGCGAAGGGGGGGAGGGAGGGGGAGAGAAATAGGGGGAGATGGAGAGAGGGGGGAGAGAGGGAGGAAATGGGAAGGGAGGTAGAGGGGAGAGAGGGGGAGTTGGGGGGAGAGAGGGAGGAGAGAAGGGGTGGGGTAGAGGGGAGAGATGGGGGGAAATAGGGGAGATGGGGAGTGGGCGAGATAAGGGGAGTTGGGGGGGAGAGGGAGGAGAGATGGGGAAGACAGATGGAGGAGGAGAAAAATAAAGGAGTTGGGGGAGAAAGGGAGGAAATAAAGGGGGAAGGTAGAGGGGAGAGAAATAGGGGAGATGGGGAGGGGGGAGATAAGGAGGAAATGGAAAGGGAGGTAGAGGGGAGAGGGGGAGTTGGGGGAGAGAAGGAGAGAGGGGGTGGGGTAGAGGAGAGATGGGGAAGATGGGGGGAGAGAAATAGGGGAGAGAGGGAGGAAATAGAGGGGGAGGTAGAGGGGAGAGATGGGGAAGATAGGGGGAAATGGGGGAGATGGGGGGATGGGGAGAGGGAGAGAGGGAGGGGGAGGAAGAGGGGAGAGAAATGGGGGAGGGGGAGTTGGGGGAGAGGAGGAGGAGAGAGGGGGAAGGTGGAGGGGAGAGAAAGAGGGGAGGGAGGGAGGAAATAAGTGGGGAGGGGAGAGAGAAGGGAGGGGGCGAGAGGGGGGTCCTTGCCCTCTTTCTCCAGCAGCCCCTCCCCCAAAGGGCTGGAGAGCCGTGGGGCCGAGGGAGGGAGGGAGGGGGGGGAAAGCGAGGCGGAGCGGGCACCACCAGGTGCTCCCTGGACGGCGCCTGCCTCCGCCTGGCAGTGCCTGTGGGGAGGGGGGGCGTTGTGGGGGGGGGGGTTGTGGTGTCCCACCTGAAGCGGGGGGAGTCGCGGAGCCCTTCCTCCAAGCCCAGCGTGACCGTCATGGTGGCCGGCGGGGCGTCGGGGGCTGCCGGGGGTCGCGGGCGGCGGAGGCGGAGGCGGCGGCGGGGCCAGAAGCGAGGCAGGAGCCGGAGCTGGAGATGCCGGAGCTGCTGCTGAAGCCGCCGCGGTGCCCGCTCCGCCCCGGCAGGGAGTTGCCAGCCGCCACCCAGCATCCCTTCGCCCGCCCAGCCCAGAGGAGGGGAAGGCCCAGGGCGCCCCCTGCAGGCAGGGCTCTCCCCCGCCACGCCCACACACACACACTACACACACACAAACCCACAAATTACACACACAAGCACACAAACACACACACACAACCACACACACAAGTACACACAAACCCACAAATACACACAAACACAAATACACACACTCACAAACACAAGCCCACAAACACACAATCCCACAATCCCACACAAACACAAGCACACAAACACACCCACAACCACACAAATACACCCACACACAAATACACACACAAACACACACAAGCACACAAACACAACCACACACACACAAACACAAGTACACACAAACCCACAAATACACACACAAACACAAATACACACACTCACAAACACAAGCACACAAACACACACAAAGAAGCCCACAAAGACACACACAAGCACACAAATACACACACAAAAACAAACACACACACAAATACAAGCCCACCAACACAAGCCCACAAATACACACACACACACACACACAAGCACAGAAGCCCACAAACACACACAAACACAAGCACACAAACACATACAAAGAAGTCCACAAATACACACACAAAGAAACACAAGCAAACACACAAGCACAGAAGCCCACAAACACACACACAAGCACACACACAAACACAAGCAAACAAACGCACACACCACAGAAGCCCACAAACACACACAAACACAAGCACACAAACACATACAAAGAAGTCCACAAATACACACACAAAGAAACACAAGCACACACACAAACACAAGCAAACAAACGCACACACCACAGAAGCACACAAACACACACCCAAACACACACTCTCACAAGCAAAGAAGCCCACAAACAAGAGACACAAACAAACACAAGCACAGGCACAAGCACAGAAGCCCACAAAACACCCACAAACACACAATCACACAACCCCCCCCACCCCCCGTCAGGCCTGGCTTTGGACTCGCCCCACCTGGCCCCAGCTCCGCCTGCACCTTGTTCTCACGTGCGACTCCCAGGTCAGAGGTGGGGAAAGAGCCCCCTCCCCTCCCCTCCCCTTCCCCAGTGGACTTGTCCCCCCCCCCCCGGGCAACCTTTCCTCTCACCTGGCCGGCAGGTAGGAGCGGCTGGCGTGGGACCCCCGAGGGCTTTGGGACTTCAAACTCCCGTGTTTTCGTTTCCTCCCTCTCCACGCCTTTCAAGCGTGGGAAAATTGCGTCCCCAAAGGAATTGTTACCCCACAAAATTCTCCCCCACTTCCCACCCACCCCCCCACCCACCCCCGGCAAACTCGGCTCCAAATGCCGCTTTGGGAACAGGCGGGGACGGGAGACGGGGACGATTTGCACTGCTCTCTGCCGGGATGGCTGTGGGATTTCCTTGTGGTCTCCTTTCCCAGTGCCAAATCTTAACTTTTGTTTGTTTTTGTTTTCTCCAAGGCCGGCTGGGCGAAAAGTGCAAAACGACCCTGGTAGGTAGGTAGGAGGCCTTGTAGGGGTTTCTGGCTTCCGCGGAGTGCTTTTCTCTCCCTCCCCGCCCCGCAAGACTCAGTTCAAAAGTATTTAAAACTCTTCCGAACAAACCGAGATCGGAAGTCTGGGCTGTCGACGCGTCTATTAAAACCCACAAAATTTCCCTTTGAGCCAACTCGGCTCTGGGTGTTTCCTTGGCAAGAGGAAGCACAAGGATTTGGATGGCTCTCCGTTCGGGGTTTCTTTCAACCTCCCAATTTCCTTGGGATTTCCTTGTGGTCTCCTTTCCATGTACCAATCTTCACTTTTTTTTCCTCCCAAGGCCGGCTAGAACAAAGGTGCAAAGCTTGAAGATCAGGCCGGTTCAACCCCAGATAAAACTTTTAATAGAGAGGCAACCCCCCCCCCACTTTTTAATCAGGAAATGACCCCCCCACTCGCACACACACTTAGTAATCATTAAAATAAAGATTAAGTGAGGTGTAAAGATACTACAGATTTCTGGATCGCCGTTTCCTTCAAGCAGAAATGATGACATCAGAAGTGCCCCCCTCACCCTTAAAGTGATCAAGGTTGACAAACAAAAAACTTATTTTACCTGAATTATTTATGATTATTATTTATGATTAATAATTATAAATAATAATTATAATTATTAAAATTATATTTAGATTTAGATTGATTGCTTATTTAGCTTCCTGGGAGTGTTGTATCTTATGATTTATGATGAATTTTTTTTTTTTTAGGATGACTATGATTGTGATTGATCACTTACGGCTTTTATGCACAGTGAGAGCTTATGCACCAGAGACAAATTCCTTGGTTGTGTCCCATCACACCTGGCCAATAAAGAATTCTAGTTTTTTTGAAGGACTGTCCCATAGAAAGGAGAGCCCACTCCCCCTCTCTGCAGCCCCAGAATGTGGGGACCAGAATCGGGGGGGGATGATAGCTGACTGGGTGACTTTGGGCCGACCGCCAGGAGACGGTGAGTTCTAGTCTCGCTTTAGGCATTAAAAGCGGCTGGGTGATTTTGAAGCAGTCACTAGGAGAGGGTGAGTTCTAGTTCTACCTTGGCATGAAAAACCAGCTGGGTGACTTTGGGCCCAATCACCAGGAGATGGTGAGTTCTAGTCCCGCTTTAAGCATGACAGCTGGCTGGGTGACTTTGGGCCAATCACCAGGAGACGGTGAGTTCTAGTCTCGCCTTAGGCATTAAAAGCGGCTGGGTGATTTTGAAGCAGTCACTAGGAGAGGGTGAGTTCTAGTTCTACCTTGGCATGAAAAACCAGCTGGGTGACTTTGGGCCCAATCACCAGGAGATGGTGAGTTCTAGTCCCGCTTTAAGCATGACAGCTGGCTGGGTGACTTTGGGCCAATCACCAGGAGACGGTGAGTTCTAGTCCCGCCTTAGGCATTAAAAGCGGCTGGGTGATTTTGAAGCAATCCCTAGGAGATAGTGAGTTCTAGTTCTACCTTGGCATGAAAATCGGCTGGGTGACTTTGGGCCAATCACCAGGAGACGGTGAGTTCTAGTCCCGCCTTAAGCATGACAGCTGGCTGGGTGACTTTGGGC
>NC_142066.1:1732851-1750351 GCF_059756535.1 Pantherophis guttatus | reverse complement strand
CCAATGCCAATTCCTCAGAATTTGGGGAGTGGAGGAGTGGTTGGGGGCTTTCTTTAGATCAATCCGACCTTCCCTTCGGGCCACCCAAAGACCATCTTCTCCCGGTGGATCAGTTTATTAAAGGGGAAGATGAGTCCTACCCAGAAAACCTTACTAGCGCTTCCTCGATCTCGTTACCTTTCAGATGCGCTGGATGCCAAAGCCCATAATCCCCAGGGTCGAAAGGATTGGCGGAAGTCTTCCGTCTCCAATCTTTCCGGGCAGCCCGAGGAAAATACATCAAGGGGTTAACAATGCCCACCCTCCTCCCCTTCAGGGCCCAATCCCCAATGAAAATATTAAAATATCGCTTAATTAAAATAGGATCCCTATTTTTTTTTTAATGTTAAAAAAAAATCAACCGATTCAATCGAAGGAATAATAAAAACAGAGTAAAAGGCTCCCCAACGGGGGGGGGGGATTTAAAAGTCTTAGATGCCCAGTTGGGCAGCAAAATCCAAACTGTTCCAGGCTCAGTGGCACATGGGTCTTGGCAGTGGCCTGGGCATCTAGACGTATTCTCGGCTACTGGGGGGTTTGGAGATGGGCATCGCTGCAGGATACTGGCGATTTTTGTACCCGGCTTCGTTTCCTGGACACGAACAGGCGAGCATCCCGCCCCCCAGCAACGACAAAGCGGCACCTGCCCAGCCGATGAAGATGGCAGGGCCAAATTCGTACCTAGGGCAGAAAAGGAGATTTACCGTCAGATGGCAAATAACGGGGGTGGAGAAGTCCCTCTACCCCCTAAGATCCCCTCCTCACAAAGTTCCCCATTTGCCTGTCTCTGCAGCCGGGAAAGGGGGGAGGGGGAGAATTTGCTGGGTGTGGGAATTCTAGATGAAAAGAACTCTTCCCCGGAGCATTTATTGGGTGCTCTCCGGACATCACCTTGCTCCGGTGTTTTTCCCACGTTCTCGTCCTGTCTTGGAAGCAGCAAGACGGGGGGGTCGGGGGGTGCGAGGAAATGCCAGAGGTGGGGTGTGGAGGTAGGAGGGACCCCATCTCAAAAGGGGCACACTCCAAGTGGGCAGGGCCAGGGAGGAAGGGGTGGGGCCAGAAGAAATGAATCTTGGTTTACGGTCCGGAAGTTGTTGCAAGCGAGATGCACGACATTTGTGGGGGCCGTCTACCCCCCACCCCCACCCCAGTTTCTCTGGACAACGTACCTTTTATTCATGGGGGACAGGGGGTTGTAAAAATCTTGGACGATCTGGTTCGCGCTCCAGGAACAAGCCACCAGGGAACCCAAACCTAAGCAAGGTGGAGAATAAAAGGAAAGTCACAAAACTTGGTTTGATCTTGGTTTGACAGCTTTCTCCCCGGAGGTTGATATAAACTTGGGAACTGCAGCGAATAAATTTGATATTTTGGATGTTTTGCCATTATGGAGACCAGCAGGGTCTACTTCGGGCTTCTCTCTCTCTCTCTCTGTATCTCTCTCTCTCTCTCTCTCTCTCTGTATTTCTCTCTCTCTCTCTCTCTCTCTCTCTCTCTGTATCTCTCTGTCTCTCTGTCTCTCTCTCTGTATCTCTGTCTCTCTGTCTCTCTCTCTGTATCTCTCTCTCTCTCTCTCTTTCTCTCTCTCTGTATCTCTCTATGTCTCTCTCTCTCTCTGTATTTCTCTCTCTCTCTCTCTCTCTCTCTGTATCTCTCTCTTTCTCTCTCTCTTTCTCTCTCTCTCTGTATCTCTCTCTGTATCTCTCTATGTCTCTCTGTCTCTCTCTCTGTATCTCTGTCTCTCTCTCTCCCTCTCTCTCTGTATCTCTCTATGTCTCTCTCTCTCTCTGTATTTCTCTCTCTCTCTCTCTCTCTCTGTATCTCTCTATGTCTCTCTGTCTCTCTCTCTGTATCTCTGTCTCTCTCTCTGTCTCTCTCTCTGTATCTCTCTCTTTCTCTCTCTCTTTCTCTCTCTCTCTGTATCTCTCTCTGTATCTCTCTATGTCTCTCTGTCTCTCTCTCTGTATCTCTGTCTCTCTCTCTCCCTCTCTCTCTGTATCTCTCTCTGTCTCTCTCTCTTTCTCTCTCTCTCTGTATCTCTCTCTCCCTCTCTCTCTGTATCTCTCTATGTCTCTCTCTCTGTATCTCTGTCTCTCTGTATCTCTCTATGTCTCTCTCTCTGTATCTCTCTCTCTCCCTCTCTCTCTGTATCTGTCTCTCTCTCTGTATCTCTCTCTCTGTATCTCTCTATGTCTCTTTCTCTCTCTCCCTCTCTCTCTGTATCTCTCTATCTCTCTCTCTCTCTCCCTCTCTCTCTCTCTCTGTATCTCTCTCTCTCCCTCTCTCTCTGTATCTCTCTGTCTCTCTCTCTCTCCCTCTCTCTCTGTATCTCTCTATGTCTCTTTCTCTCTCTCCCTCTCTCTCTGTATCTCTCTATGTCTCTCTCTCTCTCCCTCTCTCTCTCTCTCTTTCTCTCTCTCTCTGTATCTCTCTGTCTCTGCCCTGGCCGCTTCTCCATCCCCCACCGTCGCCCTTACCTTCTAAGACTAGGCGAGGAGT
The DNA here is from genome assembly GCF_059756535.1 of Pantherophis guttatus. Classification (NCBI taxonomy): domain Eukaryota; kingdom Metazoa; phylum Chordata; class Lepidosauria; order Squamata; family Colubridae; genus Pantherophis; species Pantherophis guttatus. The sequence goes on along the minus strand of NC_142066.1, from coordinate 1,747,813 downwards.
GACTGGGACGGGAGGGCGAGGGGCGGGGCCAGCCAGTGGTGGGATCACCTGACAGGGAGCCACAGCAGAGGGCCCAAAGAGCCACATTCGGCTCCGGAGCCACAGGTTGCTGACTCCTGTGCTAGAGGATCTCAGGCAATGCTAAGTAAAGCCAAGGCAATGATGGCCGGCTTCTCTCAACGACGGAAGCAAAAGGCGGTTTGTTTTCACGGAGCCCTTTCGGGGGCAACCTGCCCAATGGGCACGTCGATCTCGTGCCGTGGTGGGATTCAAATAATTTTTAACAGCTGGTTCTCTGCCCTAATGACCGGCTGGGTGGGCGTGGCCATGGTGGGCGTGGCCAGGGGTGCGTGACAGGCAGCACTCGGCTTCCTGCACCTCCCTGGGAGCCAAAATGCGGCACATGGGGACTCCTGGAAGGGGCGGGGCGGGCCAAGGCCAGCCATCAACTTAACTACCGTGTCAGCACTCCAAACTACATTCGTTCCAGTGCTGACATAAGGAGGAGAAGAGGGGGCAGCTGGCAAGAGGACGCTTGACTTTTCACCTACTTATTTTCCCTGAAGATAATATCCCCTAAGAGATGAGATGGGAGGGGGAACATTCCTGGGAGCTGAAGTAGTAGATATGGGGAGAGTGATTTGGAAGATGGCCAATGAGACGCAGAGAATTGGGGAACGGAAAGGGAAGGTTTGGGGTCAGGAAGTCAGTGTTGGCTACGACATAATCGGGGACAGATTGTCGTGCTTAATAAATGAAAGATTTCATCAAAGACTATCTGTTTGGAAATGCCATTTATTTGAGACGACATCGAAACCTGACATACCGATTCGCCCAAACCGGCAGAATCCGGCACCACTGATCTCACGCCAACGGGCCGCGTCCCTGCCAGGTTGGGGACGGGAAGACGGAGGGAAGACAACTCACCTGCCACCAGGAAGATGATGCCGCCGGTCATGGCGATGCGGGCCTTGGTGACCTTGTTGTCGTCTCCGCAGCGGGTACATTTCATGCCCATGGTGGCGATGCCAATGGCGATCACTCCCAGGACGATGGAGATGACCATCAGCGCCCGGGTGGCTTGTATGGAAGCTGCAGGGAAGAGAGGCAGAGCCAGAAGGTCAGAGGGGGTCAGCAGCCGGATTCGGGGAGGGGTGTATAGAACTGTAATAAGTGTGGTGCGGTGGCCTAGAGGCGGAGCTCTCGCCTCACAATCAGGAGGCTGTGAGTTCGATCCTAGGTAGCGGCAGATATTTCTCTCTTTGGGCTCGGTGAGAATATAGCTGCTGAACAAAACTCCTCACTGGTGATAAGAAAGGCATCCGGCCAGTAAAACACTCAGCTCCATTCAATTGCCCAGACTCCACCCCGCAAGGGATTATGAGGACATTAAAAGACCAATATATATATATATATATATATATATAATAAGTCACGATAGGAGCAACTAAGATGATTAAAAGGCCTGGAGATTAAAATGTAGGAAGAACGGTTGCAGGAGAAAGAAAAGAAGAATTAGGGATGACGTGATAGCAATATTCCAGTATTTGAGGGGCTGCCCCAAAGAAGAGGGGGGGCGGGGTCCACCTATTCTCCAAAGGACCTGAAGGCAGAAGAAGCAACGGATGGAAACTAACCAAGGAGAGAAGCAACCTGGAACTAAGAAGAAACTTAAGACAATTAACCAGTGGAACTGCCTGCCACCAGAAGTTGTGGGTGCTTTCATCACTGGAGGTTTTTAAGAAGAGAGACTGGACAGCCGCCTCTCTGGAATGGGGATAGGATCTCCTGCTTGAACAGGGGGTTGGACTAGAAGACCTCCGGGGTCCCTTCCAAGTCTGTTCTGATTGATTGATTGATTGATTGATTGATTAATTGATTGATTGATTGATTAAAAGGTTAGAGAATGAGGCAACCGGGAGGCTTGGCTGCAGGAACGGGGGTCACCGGCACTGCTTTCTGGATACCCCAGCACCCCCTTTTTTGTAAGCTGGTCTCTTTTGGCCTCCCCAGTCGTGCCACTCTTATGGATAGCCACTATTCTCCAAAATCCACCCTGGCACCCCAATAGACACCCCACTTCCTCAAAACACAACCTGGCACTCCAATTAACACCCCAGCACCCCAAAAACCAACTCCGTCGGCATCCAATGCCCACTCCCAGCACCTGAAATACAGCCCAGCACCCTAATGCACACTCCAGCACTCAACTACCCCTCCCTGGCACCCCAATAGCCATCCTGGCATCCAATACCTACCCCAGTACTCCAGGATGCACCTCAGCACCCCAATACCCATCCCTGGCTCTCCAGAACCCATCCCGACATCCAATATCTACCCCCAGTGCCCCAATGCACCCCCTCCCATCACCCCAGCCTTCCGCATTAGACGCTTCTCCCCAGAGGTGGGATCACGATGCCTGCCAGCCCTTGGCACCCCCCACGGGGCAGATATCGGAGGGCGGAGCTTTGGCAGACCCCTCCCAGCACAGAAAAGTCGACGAAGGCAGTGTGTCTGGTTGGGTGTGGCACACACTTCGCAAGTGTTCTGGCTTAAGGCACCCAGCCGTGGGCACAGAGAGGTGCCAGGGAAATGCGCCATTTCAGGGAAGGGGAAGGGTGCCAAGGGGCATCGGCCACTGTAGGGGGGGGATGTCTTGCCCATGCTGAGAGTCAGGTGGCAAATAAATGCGAATAAATAGAAGAGCTTTCTCTCCTCTTTTGATAGGAAGGAAGGAGGGAAGGAAGGAAGGAAGGAAGGAAGGAAGGAAGGAAGGAAAAGAGAGGAGGGAGGGAGGGAGGGAAGGAAGAGAAAAAGGGAAGAAGGGAAGGAAGGAAAATGGGAAGGAAGGAAAGAAAAGGGGAAGGAAGGAAGGAAGGAGACAAGGGAAGGAAGGAAAAGAGAGGGAGGGAGGGAAGAAAGAGAAAAAGGGAAGAAGGGAAGGAAAGAAAATGGGAAGGAAGGAAAGAAGGAAGGGAAGGAAGGAAAAGAAAAAAGAGAAAAAGAAAAAGAGAGATGGAGGAAAAAGGGAGGAAAGAAAAGAGAAGAAAAAAAAGAAGGGAGGAAACGAGGGAGAAAAGAAGGAAGGAAAGGAGAGGGAGGAAGGAAAGAAAAGGCAGGAGGAGGAATAGAAGGGAGAGGAAGAAAAGAAGCAAAGAAGCAAAGAAGAAGAGAGGGGGAAGAGAGGAAGGAAGGAAGGAAGGAAGGAAAAGAGAGGGAGGGAGGAAGGGGAGGAAGGAAGAGAAAAAGGGGAAGGAAGGAAGGAAGGAGATGAAGGAAGGAAGGAAAAGAGAGGGAGGGAGGGAAGGAAGAAAGAGAAAAAGGGAAGAAGGGAAGGAAGGAAAATGGGAAGGAAGGGAAGGAAGGAAAAGAAAAGAGAAAAAGAGAAAAAGAGAAAAAGAGAAAGAGAGAAAGAGAAAAAGAGAAAAAGAAAGATGGAGGAAAAAGGGAGAAAGAAAGGGAAGAAAAAGATAGAAAGAAAGAAAAGAGATGGAGTAAAAAGGGAGGAAAGAAAAGAGAGAAGAAAAAAGAAGGGAGGAAACGAGGAAGAAAGGAAGGAAGGAAGGAAAGGAGAGGGAGGGAGGGAAGGAAGAAAGAGAAGAAGGGAAGGAAGGAAAATGGGAAGGAGGGAAGGGAAGGAAGGAAAAGAAAAGAGAAAAAGAGAAAAAGAAAAAAAGAAAAAGAAAGATGGAGGAAAAAGGGAGAAAGAAAGAAAGGGAAGAAAAAGATAGAAAGAAAGAAAAGAGATGGAGAAAAAGGGATGAAAGAAAAGAGAAGAAAAAAGAGAAGGAGAAAGGAAGGAAGGAAAGAAAGGAGAGGGTGGAAGGAAAGAAAGGGCAGGAGGAAGAATAGAAGGGAGAGGAAGAAAGGAAGCAAAGAAGAAGGAAGAGGGAAAAGAGGAAGGAAGAAGGGAAAGAAGGAAAGGAGAGGGAGGGAGGAAAGAAGGGAAGGAGGGAGGAATGAAGGAAAGAAAGAAGAAGGAAGGCACGAAGAAGAAAAACAGAGCCAGCCGGTATAGTGGTTATGGGACTGGACTCGGGTTCAAGAATCCCCCCTCAGCCACCAGGCGTCTCCAGGGGACTTTGGGCCTATTCCTCGCTCAGCCCAGTCTACTCCGCAGGGTTGTTGTCGGGGGGGAAAAGGAGGAAGCGGCCCTCTATATGCGGCGTAGAGCTCCCCCGGGAGGGAAGGGGAAAAAAAATAAACGCCCTCATTGCTGCCAAACGTCCCATCGATTCGTCTCCGTGTAATTGATTAGCTGTCCTACCTGCCAGGGTTGGTTTTCTGCAGGGAGGAGAGCTGAGCTAATAGAAGAAGGCTGGAAACCTAATCGATAAGTGGAGATGGGGGAGGAAAAGAGGAGAACTTTGGCTACTCAAAGGAAGAAAAAAAAGAGAGGGCCTTCGGAAGCCACGTGAGGGTGGGGCTGCCATGAGTCACCCCTAAGAGCACCAGAAACTCTGGGCCACCCCGTGGCACGTCGTCACCGGAGGCTCCGTCACTCGGCACCCAAGGCTGCCTTGCCACTCACGTGGCCGCCTCCGTCCGTCCACTCGGAAAGAGCACAACATGGAGCCCCCTGGTTGGGGGTCAGCGAAGCCCCCTCTGTCCCCAGTGCTCCCCCAACGCCCTGGGTTTGCCTTGCTAACTCCCACGTCCCTTTCTTTTTCTTTCTTTCTTTCTTTCTTTCTTTCTTTCTTTCTTTCTTTCTTTCTTTCTCTTTCTTTCTTTCTTTCTTTCTTTCCCTTCCTTCCTTTTTCTTTTTCTTCCTTCTCCTTCAATCTTTCTTTCTCTGTCTTTCTGTCTTCCTTCTTCCTTTCCTCCCATCTTTTTCTTACCATCTTTCTTTCCCGTCCTTCCTTCCTTTCGTCTCTTTTTCTTTTTCCTTTCCTCCTTCCTTGCTTTTCTTTATATTTCTTTTTCTTTCCTCCTTTCTTTCCCTTTCCCGTCCTATTTCTTTCTTTCCCTTCCTTTCGTCTCTTTTTCTTTTTCCTTTCCTCCTTCCTTGCTTTTCTTTATATTTCTTTTTCTTTCCTCCTTTCTTTCTCTTTCCCGTCCTACTTCTTTCTTTCCCATCCTTCCTTCCTTTCGTCTCTTTTTCTTTTTCCTTTCCTCCTTCCTTGCTTTTCTTTATATTTCTTTTTCTTTCCTCCTTTCTTTCTCTTTCCTGGCCTACTTCTTTCTTTCCCTTCCTTCCTTTCTTTTTCCCTTCCTTCTTTCCCTTCTTTCCTTCCTTCCTTATCTTTCTATTTCTCTTCCTTCTTTCTTTCCTTCCTTCCATCATTTTCTTTCCATCTTTCTTTTCCTTCCCTCCCTTCTGTCTCTTTTTATCTTTTTCTTTTTTCTTTCTATCTTTCCTTTTCCTTCTTTTTCTTCCTTCCTTTCTCTTTTCCTTCCTTCTTTTTTCTTTTCATCTTTCTTTTCTTCATTCTTTTCTTTCTCTCTCTCTGTCTCTTTGTCTGTCTCTTTCTTTCTTCTTTCTTCCTTCCTTCCTTCCTTCCTTCCTTTCACTCTCTTTCTTTCCAATCCTTATCATTGGCTTCTTTGATCCTTTCCTAGGTTTTCTGGCAATTTTTGCAGGATCATTTTAGACATTTTTAAAGACGCTTTTAGAGGCCATCGCCGTGAAGGCAATCTGAAAAAAAACTACGAAGGGTGGTACCCCCTCAGACCCTGCTGGATGAAGAAAAGGAGACCCATCAGCTGCCTATTACGTGGCATAAATCTGTTTATTGGCTGGTCCCAGAAGGGGCAGCGGCAACTTTGCAAATGAGTTACACAAGGAAGTAGGAAAAACATCCCGTCAAAAGACAAACGGAAGAGTTGACTCACCTGCTCGAGATGGGGCGGCTCGAGACTTTGAAAAAAGTAAAGTAAACTACAGCGCAGTCAAAAGTACACTGCACAAAGTAAACTGTAAAATGAAAATTAAGGGGAAAAACGCAGGCGGTCCTCGACTTACGACCGTTTCGTGACCGTTCGAAGTTCCAACGTCACTGAAAAAAGTTTTTTCACATACAAAAAAAACGTGGTGAGAAAAGGTTGCAAAAAAACCAGGGCCCCAAACTCACTCAATGTCTCGCTTGGCGAGGGAAATTTGGGGAGGGGGGTGTCGGTTGGGGCCATAAAAGTCGAGGATCAGCTGGAACGTCCAAAGTGTAAAATAAAGTAAAGTCAAATAAAAATAAATCAAATAAATTGTGGCGAAGAAAAGCGCACGGATAAAGCCGGGAGGCGTAAACGTGTTTCTCCGCCTCCGTCCATGTTTGACTCAGAAAAGCCAAAATAAATAAGTTAATTCCAAAGCAAAGAAAGGCTTGTACTATTCTTAAGCACAAACTGATCCTTCCCTAGACGGAGTAAATGACGTTCCTTGCAACTTCCTGGAGGTGTAAAACCAGCCCATATATATTTTTTTTAATAAAAAAAGAACCATTTGCTTGAAACAGGGGGTTGGACTAGAAGACCTCCTGAGGTCCCTTCCATCCCTGTTGTTCTGTGATTCTTCTTTCCAATCACAGCCACAAATCCTTTTCTTACTTTTGCGCCATTTTAGGCCTCCCTTCTTGATAAACCCAGATTAATCTCGAGACGCTCCGCACGCCACAATCTGGGTTTAATCATAATCATAATCGTAAGTTTATTTGTCAAGCGTATATAAGATAACAGGTAACAGTATAAACATAATTTGGAATACATGAAACGAGTAAGTGAAAAGGAATATTAGGACAGGGACGGTAGGCGTTAAACTTGAACCTTAAGTTTAATTGCACGCTTAGCCAGAAATAAGCCACGATTGATGGGTTAATCCACTCTCGTTTCCTTAAAAAAAAGGGGGAACCTCTCCAGCCCGCTGCAGTGAGTCACCGGCTTGGCGTGGCTCAGCACAATGGAGTTGTCACTCACACACACACAAAGACACACAAAACCAGATGGGGGAAAGGTATCCCTGCTCAGTTTCACCTTTGCTCTCTCCGCAACGGATCCAGGTAACAAAGTCTGCGGGATCCGTTTGTACACGACAACTATAAAGCCGCACCTTGTCTTAACAACTCCGTGGAAAAAGAGCCACGGCAAAAACTCAGAGTATTTGTGTGAATCAAATTCCCCCAGCCCAAAAGGCAAAATGTTTTATTATTTCTCGGTCAAATGGATATCCATGGGAAATGGATAAAAGGACACGAAAACGTCAAGATTTCGAACCCTCGGCAGATGTGGGGTGCAAAAAAAAAAAAGGGGGGGAGCAGGGCAGGGGGGACAAAATCAGGCCACCCCACCCACACTCAAACCTCGGGGTGTGTGGGGGGGAAGCCCCTCCTTGAGTTGTCACTGAATTGCAGGTCAAAGAAGCAACAGAGCCAAAGCCTACATAAACAAGCTTTTCATTAATTCATGATCGAGTTCAAATGAAATCGAATAGGAGCACCTGGTGTTTCCCCCCCCCCCTTTTAATGCTGGACGTTGCCTTCCTTGTCATCTCAGCCATAGTAATTGGGGGGGGGGTTTGCAGTCCCTGGCTTGTAGCACAAAGCTCCCCCCCACTCACCCCCAAGGAGAGTCCGAAGCCTTTTCCTGCTTCGGTAAGTTTTATGACATTATAAACTATAATGACGGTTTGTATGTCTGCCGTAAACTCCAATGTGTATCTAAGACTAAAGTCTTACTTTATTTCCTTTGGGATGAGGTCATCTGTCTTTTGTCCTTGCCTATCATCTCTCTCCTGCTTGGGTAAAGGGGGTTGGACTGGAGGACCTCGGGGGGGTCCCTTCCAGAGATGAAATTCAAAATTTTTCCCTACCGGTTCTGGGGGCGTGGCTTGGTGGGCGTGGCAGGGGAAGGGTATTACAAAATCTCCATTCCCACCCCACTCTGGGGCCAGCCAGAGGTGGTATTTGCCGGTTCTCCGAACGACTCAAAATTGCCGCTACCGGTTCTCCAGAATCTGTTAGAACCTGCTGGATTTCACCCCTGATCCTTTCCAATGGTATTATTCTGTTCTGTTATTCTTTCTACAGGTCAAAGAAAGTCCAGAATGGAGTAGGATCTCCTGCCATGGGCACGGGGTTGGACTAGAAGACCTCTAAGCTCCCCTCCAATCCTATTATTATATGATCTATCTATCTATCTATCTATCTATCTATCTATCTATCTATCTATCTATCTATCTATTTACCTACCTACCTATCATATCCATACATTGTATCTATCCATCCATCCATTCATCATATCTATATCTATATCTATCTTCTCAGCTTTATCTATCCATCTATCATCTATCTATCTATCTATCTATCTATCTTTCTTTCTCTTTCTTTCTTTTTCTATCTATCTATCTACCGTATTTCCCCCCAAAAAACACCTTGTCTTATATTTTTTTGAACCCTGAAATAAGCACTTGACCTTATTGCCATGTCTATCTATCTATCTATCTATCCCTCCATTCTTTTTATGCATGTAGGTATCTATATATGTAGGTATCTATTTACCTATCAATCCTATCTATCTATCTATCTATCTATCTATCTATCTATCTATCTATCATCTTTACCTCTTTAACTCTATCTATCTATCTATCTATCTATCCATCCATCCTCCACCCATTTTATGTATCTATATATGTATCTACCTATATCAACTATCATCTGTCCATCTCTATCATGTTTCTATCTTCCTCTCATCCATCCATCCAATCAATCAATCAGTCTATTATCCATTTATTTATCTATTTTCTATCTATTTCCTATATATTTTTAACGACACCCCGCAGACACCCGTGGGAAATCCCGTAGGTAGCAATTCTTGGCAGTAAATCCAGCTGAAAACCCCCAATCTTGTGGGGCAGGCAGGGGGAGAAAAAGGGGGGGACCCTCCAAGGGGCAGCCTTCCCCCCCTTCCCCAAAACCAGGGGCCTGTCCGTCCGTCCCCCTCCGTGCTCCCCAAATGCTTTCAAAACCAACTGTGCCAGTTGCTTCCTTCCAAGGAAATGGTTCATCATCCAGCTGGGCTCCACCCTTCCCTCGCCCCACAGGGCCCTCGGTGGCAAGGTGACATCACCCCTCCCCTGCGGCAGGTGTGCCAGCAACTGCACTCGGGCACAAGGTCATCGCACACACAAAACCAAAGCAACGGTTACCCTGAACAAAGACGGCGAGCGCCGTTTCGACGAAACCAATGAGCCGCCACCGCAGAACATTTTTTCTACGGCTACCCTTTTTTGTGCGTGTGTGTCTCTCTGTTATTTGTGCGTGTGTAAAGGTTGAAGGAGGGGTGGGTGTGGGTGTGAGGAACCAGGATTCCTCGGCTTGGAGGAGGAGGGGGTCCTCCCTGTCTTTTTCCAGGAGCCCCAAATTTCTCAACTTTCGGGGAAACCGAACGTTCGTTTAATCCACATTTTCAGCTCAAAAAATAAAACCTGATTTTTTTTTTCCTTTCCCCACCCCTTTTGCAAAACACAAAACACATACACACATTTTTCTGATGCACCCCTTCTCTTAAAAGGACGCCCACTTTTGTGAGTTTTTTGGGGGGGGCCACCGTTACCCACCCGCCTCTGTGCCCAATTCCCACCGTCCCTCCTGGCACAACGGAGTCCAGCTTTGGATCACACCTGTGAAATGAGTCCAGGATTCCTCTGTGCCCACCCACCCCCCTCTTAAACCAAGCGCCCCCCCACCCTCCAGCTTCCCTGTCCTTTGCCCTATTCCTGCCCTGGCTGGCTGACCCCAAGGTCGCCTTTATCCCAGAAGGTAAACTTCGGTTTGTTTTCCCAAGTAATGAACCCGATAAGGGTATCAGGTGTAAACTTTGGTTTTATAAACAGAGATGAGAAATTTTCAGAATGATCTCGCTGGGGGCATTTCACCGAACTGGCGACGGGCATCCTGGCATCTAACTTTATGCCCGGGAAATAATGGCTTAACTCTTCCCGTTTTCTTCCCACACCTGTCACCAGAATTTTTTTACTTCCTCTCCGGCTCTTCGGGAAGTCCCGAAGACCGATTATTATTTTTTTTTTTTCACACCTGCTTCACCCTTCCCGACATGCATATTAAAACATTGCTCCATTCTGGAAAAGATCCCCCTCCAAATTTCCTCATTCTAGGCCAGGCTTTTGTCTCCACGACTAAACCAGACTTGTTGAGGTCACTCAGTTTGCCAAACTTTGTTTTTACAAGAAGTTTTGCAAAGTCCTTTCGAAAGCCAAAGAGGAGAAACAACACAGAAATGCAGAAAGAGGCCAGGAAGGAACTTCGCGCTGCTCCGTTCTCTGTTTTTAAACTTCTTTGTAATTATTATTATTATGTAATTATTTCCCTTTTAAAAATTTCACGTGACTTATTTTTATTTGATTATTTGCATCTCATCTGACTATTTTTATGTTATCTTTTTTATTTCATTGGACTATTATTATTTTATTAAGTTTATTTCATTTGATTATTTTTTTATTTCATTGGACTATTTTTATTGGATTATTTGCATCTCATTGGACTATTTTTATTTTATCTTTTTTAGCTCATATGGCTATTTTTACTTTTATCTTTTTTATTTCATTGGACTATTATTATTTTATTTGGTTTATCTCATTTATTTCATTTGATTATTTTTTATTTCATTGGACTATTTTTATTGGATTATTTTTATCTCATTGGATTATTTTTATTTTATCTTTTTTAAATTTCATTGGACTATTTTCATTTTCTCGTTTTTATTTCATTGGACTATTTTTATTTTATTGGACGATGTCGTGAAGCTTTCCTGACCTGCTCCGAAAGAGTTGCCATGATGTTTTATTTCCAGGATCCAATCTGGATCGGTCACCGGGATCCAGAGTTTTTTTTGTTTGTCTGTTTGATTTGAGCATTTTTATTTTACTTGACTATTTTTATTTGATTTTATTTCATTTCATAGGATTAGTTTTATTTGGCATTTTTGTCTACCTATCAAATCCTTTCCAAGCACCTGGGACAGGCAGATGAGGACGTTTGATCGTTTTACAGATTTTATTTATTTCTGTTTCCTTTTATTCTTTGTAGTTCTATTTTGTTTTGATTTCCTGTTATTATTTTTACTTCTATTTTACTTTTATTTCATGTTATTATCTTTATTTCTATATTTTTATTTCACTTTACTGTTTTTATTTATTTTATCAATTTGTTTCTGTTTTATTATTTTGATTTCATTGGACTATTTTTATTTATTTTATTTTCGATTTCTATTTGATTTCACTATTTGGATTTCACTTGACTATTTTTATTTATTTTATCATTTTAGTTTCCGTTTGATTTTATTGTTTGGATTTCATTGGACTATTTTCCTCGATTTTATTCTTTGGATTTCTATTTGATTTTATTCTTTCGATTTTTGATTTTATCGTTTTTATTTTAGCAGGCCAACAAAGCTACAGCAGAATGCCAACCTAAGCAGGGGCAAAAGAAAAGAAAGAAAGAAAGAAAGAAAGAAAGAAAGAAAGAAAGAAAGAAAGAAAGAAAGAAAGAAAGAAAATTGGAGAAATTTTGGAGTTGGCACCCAATTCTCACCCAATTCTCTCCCACTGCATTCCATTCTCCGGTTAAAAATAACAACATTCAGATAAAATCCTAAATTCTTTGGCAAAGAAACCCCCGCATAAAAATTGGCCGCCGGACCAATGGACAGAACTGCGCTGGGCACAGACGGGATGCCATCTTGAGAAAAACCAAGTTTGTAAGGGAGGCTCCTTTAAAATCAGGAGTTGCTGAGGATGATGGTTTATTTTTCCCTCGGGAGAAAATCTCCCACGCCTCCCAATTTTCAGAGAACCAATCTGAGCTTCTGCAGAACCAGCGGTGACCTCGAAGGAGATTTTTGGATTGCAATAAGAGTTATTTTGCCAACTTTTAATACCGCCCCAAAATCACTCGATAGCGGAGAGGGGCAGCCTATAAATTTAATAAATGCAATCGATCAATCAATCAAATCCAACCTGGCTCGATTCGCCAATTCAGAATTTCAGCAGCTTCATTCATTTAAAAGTGTTTTTTTTCCCCCTTCTTCTTCTTCTAATTTCGGCAACTTTTCAGATGTCTTTGAAAATACCTGGCTTTTTGTAGCATCCCTGTCAAAACCTGGCCAATTCCTGGAATAAATTAATCAATCAATCGATTGGTGCAATTTAGCGCTCCACGATAAGGTAGCGTTTCTCAAACTTGGCTACTTTTAAGACGGGCGGACTTCAACTTTTCTCCCCTCTCTTTTAATTTTTCTCCCCTTTTAATTGTTTTAAACTGAAATTTTAATTTGTTTTAAACTATTGGGATTTTTTTAATTGTCTTGGGCTAAATTATTCAATTTGGTTTTAAATTGTTTCTAACTTTTGTATTTACGTATTTTATCCTGTGCCTGTTCACGGCCCTGAGTCCTTCGGGAGTAGGGCGGTATATAAATTTAATAAAACAAACAAACAAACAAACTCCCAGAATTCCCCTACGCTGCTTTTATATAGCACTAAATTGCAAGCCAATTCACCTGGCTGGGGAATTCTGGGAGTTGAAGTCCACGGGGAGAGGGGGGGGCTTAAAATTTGGCCAGGTTGCAAAAAAAAAAAAAAAAACCACGGCTCGAACCTGCTTTTTTTCAGCTCTAATTTGCTAGTCTGAACTCAAGTTTGAATTTGGCAAACCTGGTCACCTGGATTTTTCAGCACCCTGACCTGTGATTCTTTCCCCGCCCCAGCCAGGTGTGTTATACCGAGGGTCCCTGTTTGGGGAAAACCAGAGCCCAGCCCCATCGTCTTTTCTGCGCAAGAGAGAGCAAGCATGCAATCCCTTCCCTCCCCTCCCCCCCCTTTTTGCCCCACCTTCTTCAAAGACCGCTGGGGTGGGGGGAGGGGAAGGAAGGGGGAAAGTCATCCTGAGCCTTTTGTTGCCTTTAAAGGTGTGGCAGAGGGGGGTGGGAGGAGGAGGAGAGAGGAAGGGAGGGGAGGGGAGGAGAAGGCCCAAGCAACTGACCCAACCTGCCCTGGCAGTTTTTTGAGAAAGGAGGAAAGAAAGAAAAAAAAGAGAGAGAGAGAGAAAGAGAGAGAGAGAGAAAACTCACTGAAAAAGTGGAAGTTATTTTTTTTTTCCTTCCTTCCTTTCTTTCTTTCCGAACAAGAAAAATTAAGGAAGGTAGAAAATCCAGGAACAGGTGCTTGGAAGAATTCCAAAGATTGGGAAGATGCTGGATATGGGGAGGGGGGTGGGCTGTTGGGGGAGGGATGGGCCGCCTTGTTTGCCAAAGCTGAATCGCTTAAACCAGGAATTACATTTAAAGCACCCAGAAATCTCAATTTAAGACTTTTTTTTTTTGTTTTTTAGAAAAAAAAAAAGCCGGAGGGATCTTGTTGCAAATGGGGAGGGGGTTTGGGAAGAAAGGGGGGAGGGCAAAGAGGGGAGGGAGACCCCCTCCCCCACTTCCCAGAGGCGCGCTGTCCAGCAGGTTCCCACGACCCCCAACAGCCATGGCAGAGAAAGAGTCGCCCAAGGGGGTATTGGGGTGGGCTTCGAGTGGCTTGGATGCCACCCACCCACCCAAAAATGGTGACTCGCTGGCCTTCCAGCGAGTAGGAAAAGAATAAGAAAAGACCCCCCCCTCACGAGGGGACAGGGGGCTATTTTAGAGGGGGTTGGAGAAACCCCCGAGACAAAAGTGCCCCGGGGCATGCACAGAGTGCGTTGCTTAAGGCTGGCTCCCCACGACCCGCGAGAAACCCCGCTTCCTCTCCTACCCCCCCCTCTCCCCCCGAAGAGCCCCTCCAGCCGCCGCGATCTCGGCCGGACCGCGCCCTGCGCTCTTTGGCAGCCCCGATCCGAAAATTCCCCTCCACTTCCTCGCGTGTTTTTCCCCCTCCAGCCACGGTTTAAAAAGGGGGGGATCACTTTCGCCTCTCTTACTCACTCTCTCTCTCTCTCTTTCCTTCTTTGTCTTTCTTTCTCTCTTTCCTTCGTTCTTTCCCTCTTTCCCTCCTCTCTTTTTCTCTCTCTTTCTCTCTGTTTCTCTCTCCTCTTTCTCTCTCTCTTTGTTTGTTTCCTTCTTTCTTTTTCTTTCCTTCTTTGTCCTTCGTTCTTTCCCTCTTTCCTTCTTCTTTTTCTTTCTCTCTCTCCTTCTCTTTCTCTCTCCTCTCTCTTTGTTTCTTTCTTTCCTTCTTTGTCTTGCTCTCTTTCCTTCGTTCTTTCCCTCTCTTCCTTCTTTTTCTTTCCTTCTTTCTTTCTCTTTCTCTCCTTCTCTCTCTTTCTTTCTCTGTTTCTTTCCTTGTTTTTCTCTCTCTTTCCTTCGTTCTTTCCCTCCCTTTCCTTCTTTCTCTCTTCCTTCTTCCTCTTTCCTTATTGCCTTCTCTTTCTCTCCTTCTCTCTCTTTCTCTGTTTCTCTTTCCTTCTTTCTCTCTCTTCCTTCTTTCCTTCTCTCTCTCTCTCCTTCTCTCTCTCTTTCTTTCTCTGCTTCTCTCTTTCCTCCTTTGTCTTTCTCTCTCTTTCCTTCTTTCTTTCTTTCCTTCTCTTTCTTCCTCTTTCTCTCTTTCCCTCTCTCTCTCTCTCTCTCTTGCCTCCGGGCGCGCCCGACAGGTGAGGTTTCCTGGCTCCCACGCGTGGGCAGCGGCGCCCGAAGGCGCGAACCAACCTCGCGGGCGGCTTGAAATCCGCGAGCGGCGGGGTCGAAAGGGCGAAGGCGCGGCCCGACAGGTAAACCCAACAGGTGTGTCTCTCTTTCTGCCTCCCCCCCCCCACATCCCCGCGTGGGCGTCCTCCCCACTCACTCACCGCCCAGGGCCAGCATGGAGTCGTAGACCTTGCACTGGAGCTGCCCGGTGCTCTGCCAGACGCACTCCATCCACAGGCCCAGGTAGTAGGACTGCGCCGTGATGATGCTGCCGTCGGCGAAGGACGAGACCCGCCACTGGGGCAGGATCGTGGCCGTCAGGTTGGCGATCAGGCCCATCAGGGCCAGCACG